>NW_010115626.1:0-37614 GCF_000699245.1 Pterocles gutturalis
AAACCAGAAAAATAACCTGATTAATCTTTGTATTCACTTAGCTTTACCGTAATGTAACTTTGACAGCAATGGAATTATGTGATTGTGACAGAGGGAGTAGTGCTGCAATGAATTAAAGCCACAGTAGGATGTGGTATTTTGTTTGTGTTTTTTTTTAATGGGTTTTTTTTTGGGGGGGTGGGTACTTGCTTTTTTTTTTTCTTTTCTTTCCTGCCTTTTGAGTTATGTTATACAAATTCAAGAACATAATCTTCCTAGTAAGTCTGATGATGTTTTTTTATGAATTAATCCATACTGTAACTGACTTTTAGTAGGTTGATTTATTCCCAGATGTTTTCTTGTACCTCCTTTTCTCTTGGGTGGTTTTTGTTTTATTTTGTTTTGCTTTGTTTTGCTTTGTTTTGTTTTGTTTTTCAGAAAGCAAGACAACAGGGAATGATAGGGGAATGACAGGGATATTCTCATCTTTTTCAAATTTTGATCTTACCGACCTGTTACGTTTAGCATGCATTTTTTAAAAACACATAGTACTTTACAAAGTCCTGCAAATTTGTTTTTAGCAGCAGCTAAAAGAAAGAGATAAAACTGGAGTTTGTATTTCATTCATTCATCACTGCTTCTATAACAGAAAAGCTAATCATTCAAAGACACGTGTGCTTACTCTTCTTTATGTATACCAAGGTCTAGAACTATTTTAAAAATGTTAAGGTAAATGTGCAGGTAAATATTTCAAGATTACATCCTCAGCAAACATAACAAATGAAGTTTATTTTGAAGTGTAATCTTCTATTGTTTCTTCTAAATATTTTTTGAACCTCAGAAGTAATTTCTTTGATAGGAGGCTTTTTCTTGTGTGCTTCTTATACCTTTCCAGGTCAGTCAAATGGTATGTTAACTTTGCTTTTTTCCTTTCTTTATTGTAATGACTTATTTTATCCTACTCTGTAATTTAATTCCGGTAGCTTGAGGGGCCTTTTCATTATGAAGAATGTAAATATTCAACGTAAAGGAGAGATTCC
Source organism: Pterocles gutturalis (assembly GCF_000699245.1). Taxonomy (NCBI): domain Eukaryota; kingdom Metazoa; phylum Chordata; class Aves; order Pterocliformes; family Pteroclidae; genus Pterocles; species Pterocles gutturalis. The sequence goes on from NW_010115626.1 coordinate 1,020, forward strand.
TACAGACTAACTTTAAAAAGCATGAAATTTGTTTGAAATAGTTTCTTTTCCTATATTAAAACAGTCAGGAAAATAGAATTAATTTAAAGATGTTTTTAATACTGCCTGCTCATCCTGATATTTTTGATGTTCTTAATTAATTGTTAGGAGTCATAATGTGAAAATAATGTTTGAGTTATATGTAAGTAAAATAGGGTGATTAATCTGTTTAAGAGGATTTACACAACAAATTATTTTTTAGTGATCTCAATTTTTCAAAATAATAATGTTCATGATCCTTGATTTAAAATTTTGCTGTTTGATTTGTCATTTGATGATTTAAAATTAAAATTATTTGCATTATTGACAATATACTGCTCAAATATCCTTCAATATTGTAAAGAAATCCAATATTCTAAGCCTTTCAGTATTATTAGTTTTAATTATAGGATCTTTGTGTGGTGTTTTTTCTTTTTTCTTTTCTTTTTTTTTTTTTTTTTTTTGAGGACACACTGTTGAACTCCTAAGATAATCTGAAAATTTTCAGTTGCCAGTATTGAAACTGAGCAGCAATTCTAGGGTCATAGTGTCATTCAGACAGCCCCACATGTTGTTGCGTTTTGTGTGGTGGGTTTGTTTGGAAGCAGGGAGGGACCACAATAATTGCTCCTGTAGGTAACTGATAAAGGTTTCCCCTGACTCCAGGTCTGTTGGTAGCAAGGGAGGGGCTGCAGTGGAGGCTCCTGTAAGTGACTGCTAGGAGTTCACCCCCAGCTCCAAGGGTTTAGTAGTCAGGGGGTGGGGGAAGGAGTACTACCAAGCTGGCCCCTGCGAGAAAGGACTGGAAGTTTCCCCACCTCCAGGCTGGACCCACCCCACGCCAGGGCTGAGCCAACTGGTGCCTCTGTGAATAACATATTTAAGAGGGGGCACAGAACATGGGGGTTGGCATGGCCCCGGGCAGGCCTTGGCCTAGGTGGACAGGCCCAGTCATCCAGCCGCCTGCCCGGCTTATCCTGTACCCAAGCCTCAACCATGGCTCACCCAAGAGTCAGTTTTCTCGGGAGCCCATGAAAGAACCTGCAGTGGAGAGAGAAGCGGGATCTGAGATAGACAACTACTAGAAAATCAAGAGGAGGGAGTGTCCAGAACAGAAATTCCCCTGGAGCGTGGACACCATGAGAAGCTGAAGTAACTGTGCCTGAAGGAGGCTGTAATTTTGAGGAAAACCCACCCCAGAGCAGAGCAGTCGTTGGAGGACTGCTCCAACGTGTGGGAAGGACTCACGTTGGAGCAGCCTGTGAAGGACCCTCCCCTGAGCCCATTCCCTGCCCCCTGCGCTGCCGAGGGGAGAAGGTACAGAAACCAGGAACAAAGTCTTTGGGCCTGGCAAGAAGGGAGGGGTGGGGGAGAAGTGCCTTTCTAAGATGTAGTTCTCTCTCTCATTGTCTTGTTTTGTTTTTGTTTGTAAATGGTTAACAAATTCTTTTTTTTTTTTTTTTTTTGTTTTTCCGAAGTCGTGTTGGTTTCTTGCCCATGACCATAAGTTGTGGGTGAAACCCTCCCTGTCCTTGCCTCAGCCCACAGGGTTTTCTAAACAGTAGGCTGTCTAGTGGCTTTTCTTCTAAACTATAACACGGGTTTAGTGATTAATTAATGATTTTTAAACTATTTCTAAGATTTTTTTTTTTTTTTTTTTTATTGTGGGTGAAACCCTCCCTGTCCTTGCCTCAGCCCACAGGGTTTTCTAAACAGTAGGCTGTCTAGTGGCTTTTCTTCTAAACTATAACACGGGTTTAGTGATTAATTAATGATTTTTAAACTATTTCTAAGATTTTTTTTTTTTTTTTTTTTTTTAACAGGACTGTAAATCAAACAATGTCAGGATGAACCTAATTAGCCAGTGTTTTACTTGCAGATGTCCTTTGCCTAACCAAGGAAACCAGCCTGGAGTTCAAACACCAGTGTATTCTTAATCATTGTAGCGCTACAAATCTGCACACTTGATTCATCCAGAGACAGCACATTCCAGAAGACACAAAAGTGAGTCTTGGAAAGTCCACTTACGGCATTCTTGTTTGTCTTTCGGTCTTGAAGGTAGATGCTGATTCAAACCCCACGTATCTTTGAATCTCACGACACTGTAAGGAAATAGTCAGCAGTCCCTGTAGCTGCATTTGCATTTGTTTTACATTAGCTATGACCAGCAAAGCTCCCGAGGAACCTGAATTCTCTTCCTGCTGGACTGCTTTTATCCAGCATGTCCTTCAGTCCATGAATTTTCTATTGGATTTAACCTCTGTAATTCACACATCCTTCTCAGTGCAGCCCTGATATTTTCCCTGAAGAATGTATGATACATAGATAATAGTAAGAAGCAAAAACACAAGGGGAAGGTACACTTGAGGAAGGGCCAATTTTGAGCTCCTTTTGAGTCAATATGTTGGGAAAGTGAATATTTCAGAGATCTCCTGTGGTACCCTGAGATCATTGCTAAAAAGCAATATAAAACCCCATGGGGCTACCATCCTTCCTGTTGTCATGGGGAAATGCTGAGGTCACTGAGGCCTTTGGTGACGACCAGGAAGAAAAAAACCTGCATGTATGTGTATGTGTGCTAGCCCAAGATGGTTACTCTTATTGAGGTAAAAAGACCCTAATGCCTTTTATCTTTTGCATTTTACTCTCCAGCAAGCATGGTTCCTGTTAGTGGGTCACTAATATCACCAGTGTACCTAGCACAATATGTAGCGTGAAATGAGGCAACATAAAACTTTCTTCTTCAGGAATTTACAACCTAGAAGTAGTGAAAGGACAAAGCAGACACAAACCCGAAAGTTGTTCAGAGGACATAGCAGAAAGAATAAGGGAGGGTTGCTACAAGGAATAATTCTGTTCCAGGAGGTTTATTTTTGTGAAGGAGGGTGGATGGCACAGCACTGTCTCATTGTTCCAGGTGTAAGGCAGGGCAGAGAGAAACACAAGGTGCAGCTGGATGAAGGAAGACTGGAGCAGAATACAGTGAGTGACTGGGGAGAGCAGCAGTGTTGAACTCCTGTGGGAGATTTCACCACATTCAATATGTTTAGAAGGCTCTTCTGCCATATGGATTCACTGAAGGTTGGAATGAGTGAACCTTGCACACCTGCAGTCATGAATGCCAAGGGCAATCCGCCCCTACAGACACTGATGAATTGTTCACCGTTTAGTCCCAAGGAGAGCACTTCTACAACTTCTCCTCCAGAATTCACTTGCAAACAGCTAGAAAAACATATATCCACACATCTCAATGTGCAGTGCTTCTAGCAGCCTCTTGGGCAATTTCTGGGAGCTGATTCCTAGCCTAGGGGGTGACACTAGGTAACACAAGGTAGAAGTCCAAATTGTCGAATGCATTAATCTCTTTGTTGTGAAAAACCACAGACAAATCCAACATTGCCTGGAAGGGGAAATTTGAGTCCTCAAGCTGTTAGACTTTAGGTACTGATAAGGGAAGGGATCCTGCACTGCATTTTGAGAAAAAAGTACAGCAAACACAATTCCAGTCAGAACAGGTCATTTAAAGTCTTTCCTGCCTCGGGCTTAACATGACACTTAAGTGCTACTACATGTGAAAAGAAAAAGCAATTCAGCGCTCATAACAAACTGCTTTTTCTCCACCATTGGGGCTAAAATGCCAAAGAATTCCTGCAAGCAAGGGAATTGCTGTCTGCAAAAATATTTTTTTTCATTGGATCCCCTCTTTGTGTAAGTCGAAGAAATAAATATCACTTTAAATAAAAATAAATGTGAAAGTATACAAAAAAAATCTTCCACATATATAAATGCAATAAATGGGCTTCTCTTTTCAGACTCACTATGCTGGAAGAGCCAAGAAGCTTTTCTGTTCTAAAGGAAAATACTTTGTTCACCACTGAAAATTGCGGGGCATTAGTTTCCCTGGCCACCTCTGGGAAGAACAGTTTTCGTGATTGTTCTCAAAATTCCAAGTCTCACATTAAAAACATGCAAATGTGAAGCACAGCATCTTTATCCCCAGGGGAAAAATATTTGTTAACAAATTTTAACCTTTGAAGCTGAAGTTCACTTTGATGAAAGTAAAACCTTGAGTATAGCCATAGTCCTGACTGTGGAACCACTGAGTGGAAGGCAGTGGCATGGATAATTCAGCAATACAGTAGGAGAAATCTCTCAGGAATGGAGCAAAGTAATCTTTGCAGTCAACTGACTGTTCTGAAATCAATACAAGATGTCAAAATTGCGAGAACTGTCCTGAAGCCTTTTCTCCCACCTGTGTCAACTAAAATGCCTCATTCTGTTAATTTGGGGCAAATTAGATATGTCACACAAGCGAGAGATTTCAACCTGAGAATGATACAAAATAGGTAATTAACTTTTTTAAATTAACTGCCTACATAAATGGTTTCATTTTCCAATTTGCTCCTGAATGTCATATTAATTAAAATGCAAGTACCTCTGCGTTTATCCCTCTTTAGTAACATATTGAATATATTGGCTCATGCCTGACTCAAAATGGAAATATAAGGATGTCATTCACGGAACAAATGCCACCTTGCTCTATGTTAAACAGTAGAAACCAAGTTATCCAGAAAAAAAATTCAGTCCCCATCCAGAGAGGGGTTCATATTCTGTGGACTCTTGGAACTTCTGAAATGGTCATCTACTGTCAACACGACGATAATGCTCCTGTGCAGCAAATTCTCTAGTCTAGGTCCTTTAAAAGGGAGATTATTATGACTTTAAAAAATTAACAGAATAGGGCTGGTTAGGTTATTTAATATTTTTCTTTCTATCATCTCTAGAATTAGAAATTCCTGTGAGTGAAGCAAATCTTGATTCATCCATAATTCCTGCAATGTCATTTTGTTTCCATACTTCTGCAAGCACAGAGCTAGCCTTTAAATAAAAGAAAAAAAAATCATATACATGTAAACAAGACTCTGTCTGGTATCACTTCAATAATAGATGACTACAGCATTCCCCCTTAACAGTGGAAGTCCAACAGGTAGGAGCCCTTATAGTGCTGAAGTTATGGGAGTCTGTAAGTACATTCTTCAGTACAATGTGAACAACTTGGTGACTTTTAAACTAAACTTTTTTTACTAGAGTAGCTGGGATCACTTATTCAGGTATTGAACCCAACTTGAACTGTGTAAATTCACCTCCTGCCCACGCAGATCAATACTGAACTGTTTGTGCTACTTAATTCACCCAGGTGTTTGGGTGATAAAAGGGTGATAGAAGAAGCTTCTGGGAGAGTTATTCCAAAGGGGAAAGGAAAAGCCAAAACTACCACCAGCAGGATCAGACTCCCATATCTGAGCAGGGGTATCCCACTAGGATTACCATACACTCCCTTTGTTGTTTGCTGCCTCTGGCAGATGATGGTGCATGGGCAGGTACTGTGACTCCTGTTTCTGAATGAAGGAGGGAGTTCTGCTGGCTGCTTGGCACTGTATGGGAAGACTGTATGGGCGGGGATTATTGGAGGCAAGTGATGCCATTAACAGAGGGGAAGAGGAAAAAAAAAGAGAAAGAATGACTGATCCACCAGGAAGTGTGGAGGGTCTCTGACTCTTATTTTTTATCCACGGCTGCTAAGACTGGATGACTTTGCTTTAGGTTTTCAGTTTTGGTCTTGTCTCCTCCTTTCCTCCTTTCCTCTCATACTAGTATAGATCCATGATTTTATACCATCATTCCCTAGGATTTGTGAGCATAGACTCTGACACTCCTTGACCACTTTCCAAGACATATGATCAACGGGAAGGGGAAAAGGAACTTTGACCTTCATTCTTTTAGTCCATTACACCCTAAGGATTGCCCTCATACCCTCAGAACCCCCTGTTTAATTTTGTTTTTCTTTTTCTTCTCTTGTCTTTCCTCGTGAGGAGTTTTTTTCAATCCTTCCATTTTTTTTTTCTGAAACCTTTCCTTTTTGACCTAATGTGTTTCATATTTTCATGTTGAAATGCTATTTCAGTTCTGCATGGCCCTTAGCCATCACAATAACTGATGCTTCCAACACAAACAACATACAAGTGTAAGAAAGAATAGGTATCATAGCACAGAATACCTGCAAAAGAAAGTTTGGTGTCAAGGCTAAGCAAATTCTATTTTTTTACTCTGACATAAAGAAATTGGACATAAATAATATGCAAAATTATAGTTCTTTGTCCTTTCCTACTACACTGAGCAGAATCTTTTGGCCTGCACAAAAATGCTTTGAAATGGTGAAAGTTGAAAATGAAGCTCCTAATGATTGCTTGGGCAGTCGTAGGGGTGAGGGATTTAGTTATTGTTTCAGAGCTGCCTTTGTTAATTTATTTGTTTTAGTTTTTATTTTATTCCCAACATAGGGAAGTAAAAAATTATGTAATGTATTTTTAGAAGTATTGACACAATAGTTTATCTTTTTCAAAACCACTGTAGTCCATTACGTAATAACACACATAGTGTATAATAACATACATTTGTGCAGTATTTAGGAAATGTGTGCTATTTACCTGATGGACTAAAATAACTGTCTCAAAGCTGCTGCAGCCTTTAAGGTAAACATGTGTTTTGGCATGCATATTAATTTTAAAAACATATACTATTTACCCCATACACTGTAATTACACATTCTATTGTATACATTTATAGAAAGGCATATTTAAATGAATTTTTGTCAAGATGGTTCATAATAGTTCCTTCAGAGTCCTTACCTCTATCATGAAAAGCAAGTACTTAGATGATAAATCAACCATTTTCAGCCACTTTTATTATTTGTCATTTGGGAGTGCTGGGAATGCTTAGTTCGCTTTGAATTATAAAGAGATTGGGTCACAATAGGCAACACTGTGAGCAAGTGATACTAAGAGTAAGTATGATATGTCTGTGAGAAGTGTCAAACTGCTTTTTTGTTAAAACCTGACTTCATATTCAAGGGTGCCACATGTCCTTGAGCCAGGTGTCAGCAAAATGGCCGGTGCCGAGTGCTGCTTGAAGGGTCCTGTGATCCGAATCCAACATGATCCACTCTCTTTTCACTCAGAGGGTGGTGAGGCACTGGAACAGGTTGCCCAGAGAAGCTGTGGATACCCCATCCCCGGAGGCATTCAAGGCCAGGCTGGATGGGGCCCTGGGCAGCCTGCTCCAGGGGTTGACAACCCTGCCCACAGCAGGGGGGTTTGAAACTAGATGATCTTTAAGGTCCTTTTCAACCCAGGCCGTTCTATGATTCTATGGTTCTGTGATTAACCCAGATAGTTTACTTGTGTGTGGATACATCAGCATTTTAGGTGTGTTGAACCATTTGCCCTACAGGAAGCCGTTAAATGGTCAATGGAGAGATGCAGACACCTCTGAAGGTCTCCAAGGCCCAACACAGTCCATACAGAATATATATCTAAATTACTTTTTGTTCTGTTTCATCAAAGGAGATTTTCACATGTAGAAACAGCTCCTTTTGGTGAAGAGGAAACCCTCTATGGTCCAGCTGGTACATCCATATAGATATTTTGGATTTGAATGCGTGCAACTTTGTTACACAAACATCACCAATTTTTATTATTTTTGTTTCTGGATTGTGCTGCTGCTGTGGACACAGATTTGTTCACAGTGAACCTTGCAAGAATACAGTTGACCATCTTTTTTCATTATAAATCAAGGATATTATGGTTTATATAAAACAAACTAATTTTTAGTTACTACACCAAATGTGTGGAGAAATCTATTTTTTTCATTGTTTTTATTTCACTATTTAACTTCCATAATACATAAGCAAATTGTGAGCTATGTCATAGTTAAATACTTTGTTTGGGAAAGTTAAAGTTATCACTCACTCAACTAAATTAAAACAACATTATTTGCTCAGTCAAAATCCAAGTTTCTTTGTCATACAGATAGAGACATTTTTAAGGTTAAAAACAAAATGAAATTATTGGGAATGTAATTTATTAAAGGCTATAAAATATTTGAGAAAGGAATCAATTAGAAGCCGTGGGAATAGAAATGGTTAATAAAATCTAGAGCCTCAACAAGCACTTATATTTTTTTTGTTTTATATTAAGAGCAGTCAGACATGCCTTTTCACTCTATGTAGAATCAGAAGTAACATGGATAAATTGTTATTCAGTTGTGAATTATCATACCTGACCTCCGATCTCCTTTGGAATACAAGGTCTAGGAATTTTTAATAATTCATTATTATTTGAATAATACAGAATGTGTTTTGTAAACATTCATCAGAACAAAAAATACTGCATTAGATGGATAATGAAGTTGGAAAGATACAAAGGACACCCAGAATAATTCAGCATATGACTGTCTTTATTTATGCTGTGTGTAGAGCCTTGAACATTTCCTTTCTCAGAGCAAAAAAATTAGACAGCTGTGATACCTAGGAAAGGAGTTCTTGTTTGAAGACCTTTTTCTTTTTTTGACTCTGGTCTTCAGATATTTAAAACTACAATTGGAATCTCACTCAAAACAAAAGCCATTTGTTGAATGGTGGCTTGTGTTCTTTACATAAATGAAACACAACATGCTTTGGTATTACAACTAATTTAATATAAAAAAATTAAATTATATAAAACTTTTATGCTAGAGATATATAAATGACCAGAATCTTTACTCTTAACATAAACCAGAGCCAGTTTAACCTCTGCAATGTTTTATTGTTCTGTGTCAGAACAGTGTGACAGCTACGAATTGTTAGCTGTTGTTTTTTGTTGCCTAAGGGATCAGCTAAAGAAAAAAAAAGCCTCAGAGAATTTGAGGGGAAGACAGAGGGAAGGTTACACAGTGTGTTATCATGAATAAATATTTGCAAAACATCTTCACTATAAAGTGTAGCTGTTTAGAGAAAATGTAGACTACTTTTGACTCCCTGATCTTTCACACTAAATTATGCCAGCTAGACAAAAGCCCCTCTGTTTAGATGAATAAAGTATAAAAGTAATGTTAATGAGAGCACCTCCATTTATTTGAAACTATCAAAGCCACAAAGAGTAAAAGTTCAATAAACATAATATATTTTCAAATGTTAGTTACTCAACATTCTCATTCTGAATGGTTGAATTCAATGATGGTCCATTGTCTGCATTGACTCCATTGTTTCTATTGGGCTTAAGTATTGGTCTTGGCCATGAAATATACATCTAACCCAAAGGAAAACATAATATAAAATACAAAAAAAGATGAGATTGTGTTTAGGCCGACAGCACATTTTTTTCTCAGAAAGAGGAAAAGATGAAGAGTAAGAATATGTTTCATAAGAAAAAAAATCATTAAAGAAATTAAATCCAGATTCTGAGTAGTTTTGAAAAGACAAGAACCACTATTCTTTAATAAAGAAATACAAATATAGTGCTCGGGTACTAAATATTTAGGGAGTAAAGTTTAATTCTTATAAAAATCAATGGAAAAATAATGAACAAATTCTCAAAAGAAATAGTTAAACATTTTTGGAAAAAGATCAATCTCAAAAGTCTTATAAAAGTCAAATGGTTGTGATTATTGACTAAACCGCCTGAAGAATATGCTATATAGGGGCTTAATCAAATATTGGCATATATAGGCCAAGAATCATTACTGTTCATCATAAAATCAGCAATAAATGTCTCCATAATCCCCATATTATACAATAATAAAATTTTAACAGATATGGGACTCAATCCCACTTTCATTAAACTCAATAGCAAGACTTTAATTAATTTCACTAAGAAACTGGCCTTTGTTTCTATCCAATAACATACCTGTTAAAAACCAACCGTGATGGATATATTCTTTTCCTTGTTTTTAAAGGAGGAAACATATAATACACTATATTGCATAATCCCATTTAGGAAAATGTAGAGGAGAGTATGTGACCTACTATAAATTAATTTATTTCATTTTTATTTTTAATTAGTTAATATATTCATGTTAATATATTTTTACTGTATCTAAAAAAACAGTAGATTGAAAGCATCTTGGTCATTTTTTTACACTTTAAAAGCACATAATAAAAGGTATATACAAGGAAAATTGGTTAAAATGATAGGCACATCAAAGATTTTGTAGATCATGTAGCCACTGCCTAAGGTTATAAAAGCTTGTATATTATATGAAATACACAAAACTCTTCTTATGATGTCTCCAAATTACTGCTGCAAAATATGGGATAATGTTAGATTACTGTAGAATATAGAAAAACAGTATCCAGATTGTGAAATTATACTACTCTGTAAGGGACAGTTTAATGGTCTGAATGTGAACACACAATGCACATTTCTAATAATAGTGAGAAAAACACTGGGGCTATACAGAAATGCTAATAAGAAAACAGGCCAAAGGAATATGTAATAATCTACTGGTTCCTGTGCAGTCTATTGTAAGTTTTATCTCTAAAAGGGTGGAAGAAAAAAAAAAGAAAAAAGCTTAAACAAGGCCTATTAGCAGTGAATACTTCTGCCAATATCCCTCACAGTAGGGGAACTCCTCCAGCAATTTTCACGATTAATTACCAGTGGCAAGTGTATTCATAATCTGGTGTTAATTTTGCAATGTCTGAATGAACTCAGCTCTGGCACGCTCAGTTATTGTTTCCCTGCTACTAGTAGGATGAACTACTTGTTCAGGTCATGCTGTGTCAAAAGAGTGCTAATGTGTTTATATAAACACTACAAACAGCACCTGCTTTAACCACACCTTTTATTATATTTTTCCATCATCAGTTAGAACATAAAATCCTCTGGTGCAGGAATGTAAATGACAAGAAAATATTACTACAGCTTGTGTTTGGAAGAGAAATATCAAATGCAGGGAGAAGACAAAGGAAAAAAGTAATGTCCTTATAACTTCTTTGAATCAAAGCTTTCTGTCCTTATTTTACAAGTTTTGGAGAGACTGTTAGAGGCTAATTTGTCAGCTGCTCCTCAACACTGTGGTGGTGCTTTCATTGAAAGCATCTCTTATTATCAAGACAATGAATTACATAAAAAGAAGGAACAAAACAGACCAAAGTGATACACAAGAGCTGATTTTATTCTTCTTATTTTTCTTCTCTCAGTGATATATTTTAGAATAATTTTAATAATACATTTTTGTAGATCTTATGGGTTGCCCAAGGAGTGCTGTTCCTGATAGGATTAATTGCCCAACATGCATGACTTGCTGAGCAGTGACAACCCCGATTGGTTAATGAGGATTCTCAGATGTGTAATTACACAACCACATCTGCACAGGTTGGAGTCCATTACCGAAGTCATTGAAAGAAGTATGATTTTTATAAAAGCAGTAATACACTCCAGGGTGTGCATTGTCAACCTCATACTCCTACTGTACTGGAGGCTTATACAAATGACACCATAACTGCACACCAGGGCCTCCATTCACTTAAAGGTTTTATACATGCTAATTAACATAAAGCATGATTTTCACATTTATTGTAGTAAGGCCAATGGAAAAATTTAAGGGACATATGTTCTTTTTTCTTTTCACATGGAGGGAACTATTAAAGCAGGTAAATGTATTGGATTCATATACTAAAATATTAAAAAAACTGCAATATTTTAAATGGTGTAAAATTAGTGTTACTTAGATGACTGGAGAGATAAAGGAAGTAACATAAAAGAAAAACAAATCTTTTCTGACAAGGTTATCAAACAAGAAGTGGATCACTTTTGAGAGTTAAACGGTTCTAGACAGGAAACAAGACAGACCCTATTGTGTACATTACATTTCTCCAGCTTATTTTATTTTCTCTAACAGTCTGTATTTGTTTATTATTTTTATGTTCTGGAGTTGGTCATATTAGTTGAAATTGATTAAAAATATTTGAGATACTTCCTAGCTGATTAGACATGTATTAACCAACAGCTGTAGCACAGCGGTACCTAACAAAAAGGATATTTAGGCCTTACAATATAGCTCTCTGTTCCTCTTTAGCGTTCATTTACACTGATTTCTGCATGTCGCTAACTGGAATTAAGGTGTTATTCATGAGGTAATGTGTAATGAAACCTCTTATAATTCCAGATTAAATATGCATTATTCCTAGCAAAAGAAGGACCCACAACTGTAATTCCACACCAGAGGTCTGATAAAACACAGACCAGTGGGCTGGGTGCACTGGTGAAAGGGATAGAACTAGCTGACTTTACCATCACAAGGTGTGTCTGAAAGTCATCAACTAATATATTTGGTCAATGTATTTTCTCTGCCAGGTCAGAAGAAATTCAGCCCAAGGCCCACTGAAGCTAATGCAAGTTCTGTGATTATCTTCGTATTTTTGTAGATGCCATTTTTCCACCCTCAGCCCAGCTAAGGCCTCACAATACCCAGATGTCTGAAGCAAAAAGCTTTTGAAATAATGTCCTTGTTCTTGATGCTGAGCCTCCAAGCTTTAGCCAAAGTACAACGTTTAAGAAAAGCAGCTTAAGACAAGATAATGTAGGTAACAAATTATCAGCTTCAGGCATGGAAGATACCCCTAACAATGTACTTTACACATGTACAATGCGACTTCTTGAGAGCCTGAAGAAAACTATGGGTTCCCCTTTTTTTGCCTTCTGAACTTGCCTCAGTGTTGCATCACACCTCTGACATTTGATATGAAAGAATCATATCTAAGGTGATTTGTTGTTTGGTTGGTTTTCAGCTGCAGAAGACAGAGGTTCATACTAAGGCTGTGCTAACAGCACTGGGCTCCATGCCTGTAACATACAATGCACCCAGATCTGCCATAGTGACACAGAGGGGAGAGCCAAATGGCCATGGAGTGGGCAGGAACATTGGCCCTGTTCTGCGTTTCCGCACAGTGGGACCGCGCAGGAGAAGACAGAGACATTTTAGGAGGGTTAAAAGCCAAACATATGGAGCCTGAAGGAGCACAGGGTGTCCACTCAGCTTCTCAAGCCCTAACCATCATTGTTGAGGAGGAGCCACCATTTAGAAGATTAGTTATCATGTCAGGAGTGAGCCTCAGCGCTGCAGGCAGGGCCTGTGAGCAGCTGCCTACCCCACCATGGGCCAGAGCAGTCAGGCTCACAGTCGCCCCAGCAAACAGGCCCTCCAAAGGGGCTGCCCTCCAAAGGGTAACTTTTAGTTTGACATGTGCACAGACGGAGAGCCTGGTAGAAAGAACCACTGCTTACAGATTAAATGCACTAATCCCTTCAAGAGAAAGATCATGGGTAGGATGGCACCCTGGATACTGACAGGAATTTCAAGTATATTCAGGATATCAGCAGCAATGTGGAGAACTCAGTGTAAAAATGTGTTTGTGACCTGTTGCTTTTGACACTGTTTTTTTGCCTCCTAATCTGCTCAGGCAGAGAGGTTATGGAATTGCAGTGATGGAAACTGGAACCTCGTTCATGAGACGTTTTCCAGTTTAGACAGGTAGAGCAGGATGTCTTGCCCTGAAGATCACTTCAGAGTGGATCTCTGCTTATCACATGCTATTCTCTGTCAAGGGTACATGGCATAATTAAACTAAGCCAGTGTCAGAAGGAATGGGCTGATGGCAGCTAGAATTCCTGAAATGTTTGTTATAATGTCTTAATCTGAAAGAAAGAAAACAGAGACAAGAACCTACATGGGACATAGCTGTACTTCTTAGTGCCTGTCTACTGTAACAGGCAACCTATCCATGACACAGCTCCAGCTCCCTGTTCTTCCAGTCTGCAGCCATCAGGATGTGCTTGGAGTAGCCTGCAGTCTGAGTCTGTGCTAAGAAGGTGGACATTTTCAAAGTACAGCATGCCCTTGCCCTGTATTCCTCCCCATGGCCCCCCCTAAGTGCAGTGATGGGAACGGGTAGGTGGGATAGGGCTCTGCTTTGGAGCAGCGAAGCTATGCCAACTGTACATACACACTTGTGGGCATTTTCGCCATGACACAATAATCCTCACTGTTGAATGGTGAGTGCTTTGTACTCCATTTGTATTGTCTCTATGTAAGAAATGGAGCATGGCCAAAAAACCTTATTAATGCATTTTGAAGATTCTAAATCCAGCATACTTGTTGGGATAATGTTATTTGATACATACGTGTATTTTATCAAGAACTTGATTACAGTGATAATGCTCTTGTTTTCTTGCTACGTCATCTTATTGCGAAATTTAACAAACATGCAGCTTCTCAGTCGTGTCTAGCTTTGGACTTAATTGGTCAGGAATTCTGTAAACAGCAATAGGTTCAAAGTGATGACTTGAGTCACATAGATTCTCAAAGCAGAGCATGACTATAGCTATTTGCAGAAACTCTGTGCTGAATTAATGATCCTGCTTCTTTGCATTTGTTTCACAGAACCCAAGAAATCCCTATAGTTTAAAAAAAATAAAAAGATAATCCAACAAAGCTTTTATACCTATTTTTAAGTTGGTTTTGGTCATTAATATCCCCATTTATGATTCAAGATTACTTGTTAATTACGACAGACATTTGCACTTCAAACTAAACATTTAATGATTTGCTAAGAAGGAAAACTTCCCCAACAAAAAAGGAATGCCTTCTTTAATTTTATGTATTTGGCTTAATTATTTATGTGTTGGAATCTGAAAATTAATAATATTTAATTAAACTGAATTGAAATAGATTTTTCAAGCTTGAAAATTATGTAATCATTTTCTAGTATGTGTATACTGTGGTTTACTTAACATCAGGCTGTGTTGAGTTTATTTGCCTGTCTTCTAGTATGTTACAAAAAAAATATCCTTTAGTACTTACAAAATATGTATTTGTAATTTTAAAAATATATATTTAAATGTCTTGGACTCTTTCATGTTGGGAAAAAAACATAAACAACTAGCTCAACACCCACGTAATCCCTGGAAGCAATGTTTTCTCTAGCTTTCACTGTCAGACAGCAGAGCACAAATTTGCTACAGGCACTTTGTCTGTGAGCAAAGGCTGATGGAAAGAGTTATGGGCAAGTTACACTACCCAGGAGGAGAATCAGGAGATAATTTTCTTCAGAGACTGTCTCTGGAGCACCCCTTGCAAACTAACGAAAATCTCTCTCTTGCTTTGCAGAGTCTAAATAGAACAGTCCTCAATATATACGAAACTGTGGTAAAAAAATCTGAAGCCACAGAAACATGACAATTCTGAAGCTAAACATGCTCCTTGGATCAATGTACAGATTAATTGACATTTACAGGCTGCACAAGGTCTTTCAGCCTGTGTTTCAACAAAGCTTGTATTTTCATTGAGGATGCTCAGGTTTCGTCTGTGGAGCCCAAGCCAAGCACATCCATTCCCCGCTGGTCTACGACTGAGCCCTGAGATACTACAGAGTGTCTGCCCAGGATTTGTCACCCCAGAGCCACAGGTGTCTGGCCTGAAAGTGACATACTGTCCAGAAAAAGGACAGGGCTCCTTCAGAAGTCTGAATTACACTCAGGGAAAATTATTGACTCTGAGCATACATATTCTTTTTATCCAAATAAAGTTTCGCATCAGTAATTTTGCGGCTGTGGGAACTAAATGGAGCCTCCACGTCCACAGGTCAGCACTTCTTCTGTCTTTATGCCACCTCTCAGACTCTAACACGGGTGAGGATAAATATGCAACACATGTAGGTACCATCCATCTCTTTATTCTGCAGTGTTTGCCAACCAAGCCCTACCACTTTGCATAGACAAAGTTCCATAAGAAACAATTTGTAATGCAAAGACACAAAAAAATCTCCTCCTGTTGGCCTTGTATTAAATGCAGTAGATGCAACTTTTCCGCTCTCCACTGTGACTCATGCGTTGTACAATAAAATTTATGCCCACTTCAGCCGAGGACTGAGTTGGTTATGCTTTATATTTTGTTTTGCTTTGTGTTGAGGATGCCAACAGAAATAGAAGCATATTGCTGCAAGCTGTAAATGTTGTGTGAAATGAAAAGGTTTATTTTTCAGTGCTTTGAGACAACAATTCATTTCCAGGCTTGCTCAGATATGTTCACCCAAGTGCTGAAGCCTCTGTAGATTTTAACTGTCATAAGAAAACTCACTGTCATCCCAAATCCTTTAAATTAATTTATATATAAAAACAATCACTCAAATAAACAATAGGATTTTTTGGTCAAGTAAATGTGATAAAATATCATTTTACTGTGTAAAGTAAAGTAAAATTCATTTTTACTCTGAATCAGATCTTTGTTTTTAAAAAATCAGAAAATCTAGTGCCAAGATACTACCCTGAAATAAACCAGTATGAGGTATTACAAAACCTACTAAGGACTCCTAGCTTGTGTGCCAAACATAATCTGCTCTGAAGAATTTATGATGGTTTCCTGCGACTTTCTCAGACTAGTTTACAGGGTAAAAATTAGATAATCCCTCCAATTTGAAGAAACTCTGATGAAGAGCAAGACAGTAGATGGCTCCCATACTGGATGGTTAAAACTCAAACTGTTCAAACTGTAAGCCCACATATACATGAGTATTTTTTCTAGTCTTTGCAAAATAGATACAGTGGTCAATATTTCTGGTTCTCACAAACTGCAATGCAACAGTCCTGGGGAACAGAACCTAAGTGAAAGGTGTCTGAGAGGAAACTCGAGTCAGCTGTATCTGATTTGAGCATTAAGGATGTGGAATATCACACTGATTAAAAAAAAAAAAAAAAAAAAAAGGCATTAAAAAAAAAACCCCTACAAAAACCCCTCAAAACAGGAGATGTAGGTGAGGTCTGTCCAGACTTAAACCAGGAAGGAAGACAGCTGCAGCAAGAGAAGCTAGTTGGCTCTTATTGAAGTGGGTGGAGATAAGTTTCCAATCAGTGAAGCCATTGTTTGTGAGGGCATATGGAATAAAACACTTTGCTGACCTAAGATGTTACTGTGACCAGATGTCATCATTTTTTTCTAAACTTTGATGGGGGACAATCATCAGCACTTACAGTTTTATGCTGCTAGGAAACTCAGTGACTTCCCTTAGCAATTTCTTTTCCAGTTTACATCCAGCTTCCAGTTTAATTCTGAAGCTGTCCTTTATGTAGAATTTATGAGGTACCACTTATCAGTAGCTTTTAAAAAAAATTTTTCTTCCATGTGTGTACATGTTTTGCCAAAGTGAGACTGCTGCTCTTCTCTCGCAGATTTTCCTGTTGTTGTGAACTCTGCTAATTGCAATTATTTGCTTGCTATGAAGGCACTGAAAATACTGGGAACATTTAGATTAGTTTTCTGTGGCATGGACGCAGCTGCCCTCCTTTGGCCTCTGCTCTTAATCTGTGGCAGTGTTCAAGACAGAGGCTGACTCAAGAGGTAAGAAGAGAAATGACCTTTCCTAACCCACTCAGAAGAAAGAGAGAGATGCATAATATTATGAGGTGCTGCTAGTCTAGTTGTCTTATCTGTCCCATGCTTTGTGCTTTGTTGTTCGGGGGAGTTTAATATGTTACTATTAATGGTGCTTATATTTTTTTTTCTCCCTCTCATCCTGTACATGCTTTCCCTTTTCAGTACATTAGTCTTCCATCTTTTCCACTATATAAAATTTGATGTTAAGAATTGCTCTCCTTGTAGACATTTACTTCTGTAAATAGTTTTTTGTTCTTTCTGTTGCTTCTGCATTTCTTCTGGAAGAGTATCAGTGACTTTGTTCACCTAAGGTAATATCCTTTAACCAGCACTGTCTTTGAGTAATAAAACTGCTGCTAACTTAAATTTAATTTCAAATTGTTTCAAGATGTGGTTGAGGATGGCACAATATCTGTTTACAGAATATAATCATTGTTCTTCTAAACAAAAATAGTCTGTTAATGGTCTCTGCCCCACGGAAACTCCAATACGTGTTCAGAGAGGCAGAAATGTACTAATTAAAAACTTCTTAAAAAAGAAGTTTTGAAATTTTTTTTTACTGAGAGGTCAAAGGATACTCCACATTCTCTCTTTTGATTTCTCCATATAGCAAATTTAAAAGCAGCAAAGTGTCCTTATCAAAGACATAAACCAATGCTATGTACTCTGGGCTAGGCAGAAGAAAAGAAAACGTGGATTGGCTCCAGCACACACAAAAGACTCAAAGAAGATGCCCCAAAGTTGATTAGTTCACAAGTCAGCTAGAAGCTCACCCTGGTTTTGATTTTAGACAGGCCATCGTTTTAAAAATATAATCTATTACTAAGCTCCAGACTGAAAAACTATGCCTGCTATTAACTACTTGTAAATAGTAAGACACTACTAACAATAATGAATCTTTCAATAAAGGATAAAGCTTTCCAGCAATAACATTCCAAAAATCAGAGAAAAAAAAAGTAATAGCAAACATATTTGGAACAGTTTTTATTTTAAAATTATATCTCCTTTTTTGTATTCGGCTGGAAGTGTTCAGTGTTGGGGAATGTAAAAAAAAATGAAACTCTGGGACTGAGTTTCAACACTGAATGTGCAGAATGAAGATTGTAAAAAGAAAATTAAAGATATAAACCTGTTGATCACAACTGACATTAAATCTTACATCCTTTAATTGACTTAATTCCTAAATTAACCAGGCTGCTCAGTGTCAGTATCAAAGTTTGATTTTCTAACCTTTTATTTAATGGTCCTGAACGACAAAAAACCACAATCTGGTTTGTTCGGAAGCAATTGTAGGAGTACAAATCAAAAGCATGGAAGTAAGTTTCCAATCTTGTGTCTTTAAAAAAGTAGGCACAAATTAACTGCCTAAGGAAAATGGGTCGAATCCAGCCATGACCTTTCCTATGTATGTGTTGTAGGAACAGATGCACTTTCTCGCCCCATCAGAGTCCTGTTTGCTTTGAACACAAGAAGGCAATGATGGCTTCTGCCAGACTTAGAAGTAATGTAACGAGACAAGGCCCACTTCTTTTATTCCATGTTCCTCCAGAGATCCTCACTGCAAAATATTACAGTGAACAGAGGAGCTCTGAATTTTCCCGGATTGCTGTGTGTTGTACAATGATTGCTGAGGTTTTACAGTTGAGGAGCTCAGTCTACAAGATAATAAACTCCTAATTGAGCTGGGACTATATATATTGGGAACTAATGTGAAATCACAGAGGCTCTTTTGGAAAGCTTTTCCATGTATTTGGAAAAAAGAAACAAACTGAATAAGGGATGTGATAGATGATTACTGTGAAATATAATAAAACATGACAAATACTTTTAAAGCTTGAAAAAGGGGTGAGCTAAATATGTTTGGAAAATTGGAGTGGGTAGGATTATCCCTCTGTTTCTAATTGATAACAACTGCTAGAGCAAGCTATATTTGATCATTCACTTTCAGATTTCCTATCTCTCTGGGGTCAAATGTTTTTGAGCTTTCCTCAGGCTCACGTTTTGCTCTATCATGTTGTTTAAAAACCTGATTCTTTATGATTAAAAAAAAAAACCTCCGAATGAACTGTTTTTCCATGTGTAGAAACCTAATTCTTTTTTTTTTTCTACCAGGCCTGTATTCCATTCCTGTAGAAACTTTCAGATTCTTTGAAAGTATGTTCAAAATTAGGTGAAGGGTAAAATTATGAATTTCCCACTTGGAAGAAAGTGGCTTAAATTCTATCCAATTATTTGCCATGGCAACCAGCTAAACACAAAAGGGCTGGAATGGATGTAGAGTACTGCCTCTATAATCATCACTGTATGTCCTTCAAATCATGGATATGCAGCACCACTATCCCAATCTACTTCAGGGCCATAAGCCTACACAGTAATTATATGCTTTGGAACACTCCACTTAAGTGCATCAATAATATAGTGAGTGAACACATTCTTTAATTCTGCACCTGTAAATGGAGAAAAAAATAAAGAAATATCTCTATCAGAAAATGGGGGAAAAAAGGAAATTAGGTGATTATATTATTTTTAACCTGCTTTCTGATATATCAAGTACTGCAGATCGCTAATTTTAAATTATCTATTAATAATCAATAAGTAAAAATGACGGTTGGGTATCTTTCAGAACTATGATACATGTTTATAAAGCAACTAAAAAGGAGGAGCTCCAGATTAAGGGCTTCATCCCATCAACTGTTTCTTTTCCATGGGGCTCACTCTGTTTTCATCAGTGAATTTCCACTAGTGGATTTACATGCGTTTGCAGGGGAGTAATTTTGCAGCTTTGATGAGGGATTTGCAGAACTGGGCCCCATGCAGTGACATACGTAAGGTCTACCTTGACCTTCATACGTGCAAGTATCTCCTGTTAAGTGTTATGAGGGAGAAAATGTAATTTGCCATTTGCATTTCAAATGTGGTCTGGGCAGTTTGGGCCTAGATTACAGACCAGGAGATGTGAGTTCTTCTGTGGCTCTGTTATTGAGCTGTTAAAGCTTCACCTTCATGTGCTTGTTTGCCCTCTTGCTCTTCCTTTGCTCAGTGTTTGGCTTGTGAACTCAGTGGAGCGGGAACTGTCTCTTGCGTTCTGTTTGCACAATGCTTTGCATAATGGATCTCCACTATGTGTGTCTGTAAGTGCTAATACAAAATATGGTCAAGATAAACTCAGGTTAGCTTTGAAGTTAGTTGCTTCTTTTTCAGATCTAATCAAGGTTTGTGTGGTTTGTGTTTTCCAACTGTGTTAGCTGGCTCATAAAAAAGATTTCTCCCCATGCTTCTTGCATTGTTTATATTCTTAGACTATCAACAGCTATTATGGTAATAATCATTATTAATGATAATCTCTAACATAATTGATGCTACAACTACACCTAATAACACTTAGGTGAATACTAGAATGGCCTAGTGGTGAGCATGGTGTCAGTTTTGGAGCTACATACTTTGTACGAGCAACTGTACATTCATAGGTGTAGTTTTTTATTTGGACAATGAAAGGGAGCAGCCAGCTCCAGGCAAGGTGGAGCTGACTCAAGTGAACAACTCTGCAGCACATCAAGACCATTTAATGGAATTAAAACACAAAACTAATCTAAAGCCCCTCAGCATTCTAAGACTGATTAATCTTACCTCAAGATGTCTCAGCTCACACACAAACTTCTAAAAATGCTTTTCACTCCAGTGAGCTGACTCTTGTACTTGTGCCAGGAATTTGTATTTTAAACTATATATTTAAAAGTCATAACTCCTGTACTGTAAAGATTTAATAAAAACTCAAGGTTTAAAACCATGTAGATGCTTAAACCTCACAGTTCTGTAAAAATATAGAAACTGTGAAATGAGTATCCTTTAAAATGAAAAATGTAGACAGCAGGTGAGAAGAACCTGGAAAATATGATAATTTGAATGACATCAGAAACTTCATGAGTTCTAAGCAGATATCCTAAATTCTGAGAAATAACTTTCAGATTTTGAGCACTTTAGATTGTTGATACCACTATTTATTTATCTGTAATATTCAGAAAGAAAAAAAAATCAAAGTCTGGGAGAAGTTTCATCTATGTATCTCTCCTACAGCTATTGCAAGGTGTTAAAAAATGTCATGGCCTATTCATCCCTCCTAAACACAAGCAATAGCACACTATAAGAAGTCTGTTAATGCTGGCGCCTATGTCTAAAGCCCCTCAGAATAATGACCTTTATTTCCCTACCAAAATGAGACTTCTGACAACTAAAAAACAAGCCTTTTGCAATTTTCTCACACTGTAAAAATGTTCACATTGTATATGACAGTATATGGCTCACAACTTTTTTACAATTAAAAATTGTTAAAGGGAGAGCAGCTATCTGATGTAGATATGCATTTTACATAGCAGAAACTATGTTTTCTGTGCCTACCACACAATACATTTTGTGTATGAGGAAAGCCATTGGAGTTTTATGGGGACATTTGAATGGCCTGTAAAAGTGATGGGGGCAAAAATAATTGGATTTTTAACAGCTCAGGATCAAACAGAGTGTCAGAGTATATGGTGTTTTCACTGACAACTGCCATTGTTCCATGTAAGAACGGGACCTGATTTCCACAAGTGAAAAAAAAAGTCAAACATCAAACAAATCACAGAATCATAGAATGTTTTGAGTTGGAAGGGACCTTAAAGTTTATCTAGTTTCAACCCCCCTGCTATGGACAGGGACACACCTTCCCCTAGACCAGATTGCTCAAAGCCTCGTCCAACCTAGCCTTGAACACCTCCAGGGATGGGGCATCCACAGCTTCTCTGGGCAACGTCTTCCAGTGTCTCACCACCCTCACAGTAAAAAATTTCTTCCTAATACCTAATCTAAATCTACCCTCTTTCAGCTTAAAGCTGTTCTTGTCCTACCACTACACTCCCTGATAAAGAAGGCCTCCCCATCACTCCTGTCGGCCCCCTTGAAGCACTGGAAGGCTGCTATAAGGTGTCCGCAGAGCTTTCTCCTCTCTAGGCTGAACAACCACAACTCTCTCAGCTTGTCCTCGTACAGGAGGTGCTCCAGACATCTGATCATTTTTGTGGCTTTTCTCTGAACTCACTCCAACAAGTCCATGTCTTTCTTATGTTGGGGGCCCCAGAGTTGGATCCATTACTCCAGGTGGGGTCTCATAAGAGCAGAGTAGAAGGGTAGAATCATCTCCCTTGACCTGCTGGTCATGTGTCTTTTGATGCAGCCCAGGATACAGTTGGCTTTCTGGGCTGCAAGCACACATTGCCGGCTCATGTTGAGCTTCTCATCTACCACCACACCCAAGTGCTTCACTTCAGGGCTGCTCTTAACCCATTTTCCTCCTAGCCCATATCTGTATTTGTGCTTGGGTCTCTCCTCAACCCACATGTAGGACCTTGCACTTGGCCTTGCTGATCTTCCTGAAGTTCTCATGGGCCCACCTCTCAAGCTTGTCAAGGCCTTTCTGGATGACATTTCATAGAATCATATTTGTTCTATTTGTATAAAAATCATGACCTCCATGACTTTTTACAGGAAGTATTTCAGTGTGGTTTTTGAAAGAAAATAAAGCAAAGTTCAGCTCAAGTCTGTCTTATAGGTAAGAAAGGAATGAAAGTGTCAATTTTGCTATTCAGGTACTCACAAACTAATAGTTGCAGAGTCTCTGTAATCATAGCTATAGCAATCACATATAAATGACATTTCACATGCATTCTCCACTTTATTCTGGAGAATCTTACGACATTTTAAAATCCACACTTTCATAAAGTCATTGGAAAAGAAAGCTTTTCTTAAGCGTAGCACCAAAGCTGATGATGTGTTCTCTAGAAATTGTGGCCCCAAAGTAAGCTCCTTGTCTTAAAGGAGGAGCTCATGTTAGGCAACAGGACTTTATTTCTTCTATCACATCCAAGAACCATGTGATCTCTCCTTACATTACTTATAAATTCATTGCCTGATGACTTGGCATCCTTTCTGTCCTTTTCATACAATCACTGTCTTGTATTTCCACTTGCCCTTGTTTAGCCCTGGGCTGGTGACAACACTACACCAGTCAACTGGTCAGGCCACTCACCTCATACCAGCACCTGTGCCAATGGCACGATTGGAACTGGCATTTCGGTAGAGCCGTACACCTATAGAGAGCAAGTGTCTCCCTGTAGCTCCTGGTCTGAGCCAGGCAGTAGGTTGCTCTCCAGCACCCAGCTCTAGGGGCTGCCTCCATGGCAGCTGTCTCCTTTGTAGGGGCAAGGCACTGGGTGGATGTTTGTACATCTCCCAGCTCAGGCCTGGCCCTGGAGTAGGCATGACAGCAACAGTGCTGAGCCACTCAGGCAAGCTGTGAATGAGAGGTTGTGTTAGCGACATATAAATTTGTTGCCTCGTTGCAAACACACTTAAAAATCCCAAACAGTCTTCCTTGTTACTGTGCTCAACAGGAGTTTATGTTGCATTCTCTGTTGTTGCTTACATATGTGGAGTTCACCAGTAAGATCTTCATAAGTACTGTCTCCCTGTTATTACCTCTACCATGATGACTACAAAAGACACAGTAGGGAACAGCTAAAGGTTTAGTGGCAACCACCCTTAATGCCAATTTCTCAGTAATAATACTGAGGTGTATGAAACATGTGGGCTTACTTAAAACATGCTTGTATGAGAAAAACTACTGTACATCAGGTTTTTTTGTGGTTGTAAGACAGTGAATGTTTATGAATTATTGTTTTCAGTGAAAGGTTATTGCTTAGTTATATAAGTACTTGGAGATGACAGGGAGGATGTAGAAGGAGTTGGTAAAAAGATTTGAAGAGCATTGTTTCCCTTGGACTTGCATATTTTTGTGTGACCAAACCAACTGTCTGTGTTATCAAGCAGGCTCTACCTCTCTAATTGACATTAATGGGTGACATTAGTCATACTATGCTGTTTTTATGAATTTATGCACAGACACATGGGACTAAATTTCTGTCCACCACTTAGAAATTGAGGCCATTTTGTGCTAATGTAACATCCATGCAGACTTGTCAGCCTTGGATACTTATACTTTTTTTTTTTTGTTGTTGAAATGGTAGTGTAAATCGGTAATGTAACTGTCAATTATTAAAATAAGATGAGGATAATTTCAAACCTTCTTCTTATTATCCATTACTAAAACCTAAATCTCAGAAATTCATATCAAATTATCGATTTTGACATTCCTTCAAGCAAGGAAAAACATTTCTTAGATCTTATTATCAAACCTTGTGGTTTTAGCTCATTTTAAGAGAACGACGAAAGTATCAGAGAAGGGCAAACCAGCTAATTCTTGCCTTGTATAGATAGGTGATCCTGCACTGACTTTTGACAATATCAAATTTTCACCTTGGGTGGATTCTCAGAGATGAATTGCAAGTCACCGCAACTGGGAAGTTTGCTGTAGGAGCACCAGGAGACTCTAGGCTGTGGCAATACAAATGATGCTTCTGTAATAGCCAATTAAAGGTACACACAGGAGGGAAGGAGAGGTAATGTTTGAGATCCACTGTCCAAATGATCATAAATTCCAAGCTCTTTGCACTCTAGGACAGTAATTGGTAATATCAAAGTAAGGTAACTATTAATACTTGCCACATCATTTAATTTGCGAACCTCTGTAATCTTAATTACAATGTCAGCAAGAATGTCACCTTTTGAACAGGCAGATGAATAAAGAATAAAAAATCAGGTCTATAGGAACTATCTCTTGGTGTCATCTAGTGGTTACATTCCCATACTGCAAAAAGGAAATTGTGTGTTCATTTTTATTCAGATATATATATATATACTCT
Source organism: Pterocles gutturalis (assembly GCF_000699245.1). Classification (NCBI taxonomy): domain Eukaryota; kingdom Metazoa; phylum Chordata; class Aves; order Pterocliformes; family Pteroclidae; genus Pterocles; species Pterocles gutturalis. Next base: position 26,078 of record NW_010115626.1, read on the forward strand.
CAAGTGAACACACGCACATATGTAAAATGTTTGTTTCTGACTGAATGGAGTAAAGGAAGCTGCCATTTTTTAGCAGACAAGGCAAGGTTAGCCTTTCTTTGCTCTTCTTCCTGGCCTTTTTGCTGAGTCTTCTTATGAGGTCAAGACACAACGACAGAGCGTACACTGGTGTGAAGGTGCTGTCTGCTGCCCCATTTAGGCTGCCTGACTGAGCGACTGGGTGTTGTTAAAGGACATCCTCTGCCAACACACAAGGTATTTCCTTATGGTTGACTGAGTGGCACTCTGGGGATGCTGACAGATTGAAATGACATGCCACCATTCTGATTGCACATGGCAGTAGAGGAAGACTCAGAGCAAAAAGAAGGATCCCTTGGCTCTCCTGCTTCTCCCTGTCCTGAGAAGGGAATAGTATGGCTGACACTGAGACAGGCAACACTGCAAGAAATACTTTGCCACGGAGGTGCTGAAGTATCACTGGAAAAAAAAAATTAATACAGCTCTTAATTTTTTAATATATCTCTCTTGGGAAAGGGAACGGCAATAAACCTCTGCTCAGAGCAAGAATGGATTAAAACCCACAACTTTTGACAGAGATACTACTCAGGAATATACATGATATCCACATTTGGAAGTCCTTTCTCAGGAAGAGTAGCCATTAATAACAGTGAATTGTCTACAGATTTTCCAGAAGGATTGTAACACATTTTGTTGCAACAGGGAAGGGAGACTTACAGCCCTGAGAAATTTTTATTCTAAAAAGAAAAGGCTTCATCTCTGAGGCAGTAAACTCAGTTTATATTTCCTACATTCTAAACCAAGATTTCCAAAACCTACACTGATCTTCTAATAAGTGACCTGATAATCAGAAAAGTTTTGACTGCACTGCTAGCCAATAATCTTTTAGTGAGGCTTACTGAGTTTTCGGCCCTTCAGAAAATACTTAGAATAGTGATAACATCTACCTTTTGTTGATGTCTAGCAACTTTATGAGTGCTTTGCTCAGATATTTATGGGTCCTATCACCCATACTTCAAAAAATTGACTAAACTTGGTCCAAGATGAGTACCATATTCAAACAACAGAAGTGTCTTAATGTATTCCAAAAACCATTTTCAATTTCCATGTAGTTTTCAAAAAGTATTCTGATGATGGAAAATGGGAATACAAAAATAAAACTCTTTAAAAATTTGTAAAAATGTCTTTCCAATTTCAACTAAACTTACTGTTTGAGAAGATACACACAAAATTGTGTTCCTTGGCTCGGCCTCTTAGCAGGGAAAAGGAGCAAATAACAAGGAATTTCCTCTATTAGAGATTTTCATGATGGGGGACAAGAGGGTTCAGCAATGAGATAGACTACTATTCTATCTGCTTCTAAGAGTCCTGGAGTCAGGACTAGGAATAAATAAAAAGGAAGGAAATAGCCAATCACATTGTGCTCCAGCAGACAAGTAGAATCTAGGGCACCACTACCAGACAGCGTAAGACAGAGCTGCATAGAAAAGCTTCCAAGTGCCAGATACCCCATTTAATCTCCTACAAAGTTCATTTCTCACACAGTTACCTGGTAGCTACTGCCGTAGACATCAGGTCTGCCCATCCAGTTGTGGTGAGTTCTAGACTACCTGAACCTATGTTCTGAATAGTGTAGCCGTACCTGGTTTTTTGTCTTTAATATTAGCATTTCACAGGCTCATAAGAAGCCCTTCTCCAGGATGGAGTTCAGTTGCATTACACATGGCACATACATCTAGCATCTAGAGACTTTTGAAACATTCAGCCCGAAATGCTTTTAAACCTGATTAGAAATAACTCATTCAGATGGATGTTATGCAAGGGCACTAAAATATTTAATGCTCTGTATAAAAATAACTGCTCCAAATACTGAATTTTAGCTCTAGGTAGAGAGGGAAATTATCAAGCTAAACTAGCAAAGAAATTATTGAAAGAATAAATTATACAATTATATATGCACTATCAAGCTGATTGAAATTCACCAGTAAGAATATTTTTAAACTTAAGGTTGCCTTATAAATTGTTACTAACATCTTGACTACAGCAAAGCATTTAAGCAAGGGCTTGTCTTTTTGCTTGAGTAAACTATGGGAGCCAGTGAGTACACTCTTAGTGCATTCAATTTTTTTTTTCTTTTTTGTTTTTTAATTGGGGTTTATGACACTTAAATCTGTTCTTGAAGAATATGAAAGAATAACCCTACAATATTATCAGAATGGGCTCAGTTATGAGGCTTGTTTCTCTCCTTATTTGATTGGCATGTGTTCATGATATCACTGAAGTGATATTTACTATGTATATCAAATCAAAATGGTTAAAGAAGTTTCCTGTGTGCCAGGATGTGGCACAGGCCTGACGCTTGTACACACTTCAACTAGTCCTGGGCTCCTCAGTGGGAAGCAAACCCCATGCTTTGCCATTTACTAGCAAGGCTGGGACCAGCATGCCAGGAAAACCTGACCCACCACAGGCACACAGATGTAGATTTTCACAGTGGTTTTTATATGACACCAGAACTGTATTTTAACTTCTATATAGTACTATTAATCTCACTTTAGTTTTAAAAAATATTTAATGAAACATTTGCAAGGGATAGGTTTGGTGAACACATATATCTCTCCCTACTGCTCTAAGTTGGACAGTAGGCCCACAGATATTGCTCTATTCATTAAGAATATCAGTAATTTCTTTCCTGTGTGTTGCTATTGCATCCTAGCATCTTATAAGTGTTAATGGAATTTAACTATGAAAGCAATTCTAAAGCTATGATTTGTAAATCTGATTTTAAAGTCAGAATTTAAATTACAATTATATAAAATATCCAGAGAGATGACAAGAATAGCAAAATTAAGATCTCATTTAGCTTTCCTTTCTGACTAAACCTCCACCGCCCACAGCACAATCCCTGATACAACAGCTTCATTTAGAGGAAGGTACTTCTGTCTATAGCAGGGGTATTGGAACGACATGATCTTCAAGGTCCTTTCCAACCCAAACCATTCTGTGATATGATTTTGCAATTTAGTTTAGGTGCAGTGAGTAATGTTTATTCTGAAAGGAAAAAATTAAACTAGGTAGAACAACCTAGTTTTCATGTGTCTAAACCTGAGTCTGAATATAAGACCAACACTCAGGAAAGTCTGAGGTAACAGGAATTTAGAAAATAGGACAAGCTGTGAAAAAGGGAAAAAAGGAACTCACTTCTTCAAAAAAAGTATCTCCAGATCTTCTTCATGGAAAAGTGAAGAAAAATTCTTCTACAGTGAAGGCTTCTATACTTTATAAAAAAAATTGACAGTAACAGAAGTGACATTAAATACATACATATGGAGCTTATTACTATTCATTGCTAGCCAAGTTGTTTCAGTCAGAAAAAAACCTGTTATGCATGAGCAGAATACTCAAAATCTGCTATGATTCTTTAATTTTTCTTTAATTCAAACATGTTTTTACAACTAAATTCCACAAATCTTAAAACTAACAGGTTTTGTTGTTGCTGTTGGTGGGAGATTTGCAAAACTAATTAAACTATATATAAACATATTTTTTTTCTGTGTGCATGTAAACTAATTTTATCTCCTAGATTGTAATCAAGAGACATAATTTGGTCACTGACTACCATTCATATGGTGCAACATACTATGCTTTGTATTGAAAACTTGAACCTTAATCAAACTTCTGTAGAAAAATATTACTTAGGAAAATGCAAAAGTAAGACTTTGGATTTATTTTAAGAACACAGAATGCATTTCAGATAGGTAGACCCTGGAACTTTCTAATCTTAGTACTTATTTAGAAAATGTGACAAAAATGCTTTTCCCCCATTAGTCTGAAGACTTAAAAAGTACTTAAAATACAAAGCAACTAATTTGTCCATAAATTCAATTTGAAGATATTGAATTCTTCCTAATGTAAGACCCAGCAATGCCAGCACCACATACATTAAAATTTCCTTTGCTGCCTGAATGGAAAAATTCTGCGTTTTACTCTCTTTCATTGCTGCTTCACTATTTTCCTCCACTCTTTAATGCACCAGTTCCAGCAGCGCTGTTTTACTGCATTTCCCAAATAGAAAATTAGGTTAAAGGAACTCTACTTCTTTCTCAAAGTAAATTACATTAAATGCTGACCCAGAGACAATTTCATATAATAAGAATACTTTTATAACTTTTTCCCCATGTAGCCATAACCTGATTTTTCTCTAAACACAGAGAAACCAAGGTTGTAACTCAGGAACCGAAGTAGTAACCCTTTTAACAGATTTTTTCTTTTTTTTTCAAATGTAATGTTACTGTGTAGAGCTAGCAAAAGGCTGTATGTTGCCCACTTTTTCTCTTGATGTTTGGCATGTTTCTGTGTGAATAATTCCACTGGGGGGAAAAAAAAAAAAGGAGGAACATTCCTATTCCCTACTTTAGAAATGAAACTCAAGTGTATAAGTCATTTGATCCTAAACACTGGAGACAATACAAGAAACCTTTAAAGGTTCGTTTAGAGCAATGAAGACAAGTGCTGGGTTAGGTGCTTTCTATGATGCTTTGAAGAGATTAACTTCTGTGGAATGATATCAGAAACAGAAACAAATAAGTGTTGAAAGTTTGACAATATTGAATATGCTTAAAAAGAACTTCTTTATTCAATAAGCTGTGCATAATTATGAATGGCAAATTGAAGACACGAATAATTTATTTGTGGTTCTGGTCATAAAAGTGGTATTACATGTTGCCCTTTATGATTTCTTATAATATTTTTTACAATGTGAGTAACAATACCCACATCGGTAGGGTCATTGCAGTTACAAAGACTTTTTAAACTGAATTTTTTAATTCAAGTTTTCTAATTCATAAGTAATGACAGAAGAAATTTCAGGATAAAAAGCAAATGATTGATCCATTTGGTACCTACTCACTGACTGACAATATTTGCTGTATTACGACTATTATCTGATCATTTGTTAATTTTATGTCTGCGAAGAAAATTGTATCAAGAGTCTTTCTTTACAACCGATTTTATCAGGCTCTTGTTTTTCCATACTGAAGTGGATCTTATTCTGGTCTATGAGCATGTCTTTTAAAGGTAGGTTTTTGTTGTTTTTTTCTTTTAAATCTTTTTCCCAAGAAAGTTGATCTGAAGTGAACAGGTCTCAGAATGTGTAAAAATTTTAGCTTGTTCCTTCTATCTTTGTTTTTGTAATTCTTGCATGTGGCCTGCTCCCCTGTGTGTATCTACTTGAAGAAATAGATACACACTTTTTATTTTGACGTGAAGGTTTTTTCACCAAACATGTTGGTTCCATTCAGTTTGCACTTGACTGACTCAAGTCCGGGTACATGAGGGGCCTGCAATTGCTTCTCCAAGTATCTTGATCGCCTCTGCCTGTTTTGCGGGTCCTTGTTTTTCTCACATTGGAAAAATCTTTGACGAAAAAAGCATTAAAATAATTAATTGAAAGCAAATCCATTTTTTTTAAGTTGTGCAGTATGTAAATAAAGGGTATGTGTTAATGGACTAATTCTTATGGCACCTTTAGATTTCCAGAAAAGTTGATTATATTCAGTACCAGAGCAGTCACTACTAGTGTCCAAATTCAATCTACACCTTTCTGGTTATCAGATTTATTTTTTCAGCCTTTTTATTTCTTATGCTTCCTTGTTTTACAACATTTATTAAGGCACGTAGAGAGTAAAAGTGTGGATATGATTTAATATTCAGTTTAAAAGGAGATTGAGTAGTTCTTTATTAACATCTCCACCTGCTTTATCTCCAGCTCTTGCTGGTTTTAGTAATGTTTACCTCTACCATTCACGAAGAAAAAAATCTTGCTACGCAAATGAAAAAAGTCAATCAACCCCCAAAATGCAGATGTCTCCTTGGCTGTATACACAACAAAGCAATCTGCAGGTGAACACCATACTCTTCTTTAATTAACTTAATGTTGTGACATTTTTATCTCTTCAGAGAATTGTCTGAAAAATTCTGGTACAATTTTCTCAATGGAATGGTGTCAGATTGCACCAGTTTCATTGCCTACACCACATGTATATCCAGGAGAATTAGTCAGCACAGTATTATTTTGGTTTCTTAGCAATATAATATAGTTTCATACCTTGCCATTTATAAAATTTACACATTTAAAAGCAATGAAATCCATATTCAAGTACATCATAAATTTGATTTTTTTTCTGACAATAAGCATGCTCACTGTCCCAATCATAAACTTTCACCCATTCTCTATAGCAGCTGAATGTATGAAGAAAATGTTCTACACTTACCTGTAGAAACTGTACAGGCTGAAAGTCTTACAGCTATTCCAGCTCACAGCAAATTCCAGCATGTGAAGGCCACAAACCTGAGTTATACTTGTCTCTTCTTGTGTTAAGTAAAAAATCTGGCCCATTAATCTGATAAACTAAAACAAATGCATATCATATCAGAGTACAATTCTGACGTTTCCCTAAATAGTATTAATGCTCATTTATCTTGAAATATAAACAATACATGATGTCTTTTGAAAAAGAAGTTTATGTATATATATCCCATATATATACACAGAGAGTGAGAGACATAGATGTGAAGTATATGTGAATAACATGATATGATTTTGAAACTATGAAAATATGTGAGAGAAGAACATATGGTCCAATCTTTGAAGTAACTACAAGGAGGAAATCGAAGAACATATTTCGGGGTTCTGTCCTCCATACACAATACAGATCTCAAACCTCTCCTAATGAATACTGTTTCTTTTACCAACAAAGCATAACGGAATTCCTAGAATTGCCCTTAATGTGTTCTTACAAAGCCAGAAAGAATCAAATACAAAAAATCGAGATAATAACAAGGTTAGTATAAGAATTCCCAAGGTAATGAGCTTTAAAATTGTGCCACAGATGCTACACCAACTGAAATGCTTTTCGGGCCATTCTACATTGAATCTCTTAATATTTCTAAAAGGAAATTTTTGTGATTCATGTTGATATATCCATGCACATTATGATAACAAGTTATCTTGAGCCTAGAGTCATACTCTTGATCTTTGAGCTACGGAATCTGGTGAAAATCAGAATGAAAATGAGCATATTTACCAGATACACCTACAGGATATATAATAATGTAGACAAACAACTATTTTTTTATAGCAAATCCTTGAGCAGAGTCATGGCTAAAGAACTCCAACATGTCCTTTCCCTGACAAATATTATTAGTCGTAGAGTTAAAAGTTTGCCTGCTGTCACTGTGACCCCAGCTGACCTCTTAATTTCTTGAGTTCAAGTCCAATTAACCTTTGGGAAGAAGCACAACTGCTCTAACCAGACAAGTCAATAGAATCCAATAGTAATCATTTCATTTTCTGGTTTGTCAGAGGGCAGTGGTCCCACCTCAACCATTTCACACAAAGGTGGTAATTTATCAATGTTTAGAACGATCTGTACTGGACTATACCCAGCCCTCTCTCAAGTGCACTAATCAATTAAACAGGCCGTATCTCTGTCATGCCACCCTGTGTGCTGCCAGAGAAGAAGGCGCCAGTTGAAAAATTGCTCTTCTTTTGTGATGTTTGCTGGTTTAGTTTCAGGAATGAAAATATTGATATAAACTTCAAGCTCTTGTTGCCACAAAAGGCTTGAATTAAATCTCAGTGAGCATGGTGAGAAAACTCGTCTGGTGTGAAAAACTACTTCTCAGCATTGCCTGTCTTCGTATACCTCTTGGTGCATATGTGGCTGCTGTTGAGTTTATTGAGAGTTTGCCATAGCAGAATTGAAGGGCAGGAAAGCATCCCAGGAGATTAGGAGGAAAGCAGGATTAATTAAACTTGGCTTCAAGACTGAAAATAGGAAAGGGGAAAAGAAAGGCGTGACAAAGTCTTACTAGTTTCTGTCTTTCAACTCTGAGAGAGTTGGGAGAGCCGCCATAACTTGTGAACAGACAACCATCACAAATAAACGTCTCAGCGTGCAGTGACAGAGAGGTAGTGACACACTGGTGGAAAAGTTGGTTGGATATTTCGCCAGCTGTCTAAGCATGACTGCCTGAGTTTTTTATGCAAGTGAGTGAAGACAGGCTGGATTGTATGGCAGGTGCTAGTCAATAAGAGGAAAGAGCAGAAGGAAGCTGCTAATAGGGTCAGGTCTAATGGTTCAGTCAGGAGCCAAACTCCCTTGTGCTTCTCTTCACTAAGATGACGATCAGGTTTTGCTACTGTCTTGTGGAATAAAAAAGGAAATATAGGTTTTCCTGAGGTTTGAGAGGGCTGAAATTAAATTCCTCTTCCCAGAGTAAACAAAGATGAGAAGAATATTGGATGAAGACATGCAGCAACAAGCTAGGTGCTGAAGTATGGTGTCCCAGGCTTAATGTCACAGCTAAGAGAGAAGTCCCACAAAGATTCAGCACTGGCCAACAAGACAAAGACCTAGTTCTAGGAATAGGTCTTTGTGGAGGTGCTGTCTCCAAGTCATGGGAATGAGAATTCTGCTGAATTTTTCATTTACTTTTCCCAAGTTCCTTTCAGTAGCACATGCCAATGTACCTTCCTAGACCAGAGCTGAAAAAAGAAAGGGGTATTCTGGACCTTACTGGGATGGAGTTTTTAAAGTAAATGAACTACATATGAACTTCCTAACCAGGTGTTTGGTTTAATAAGAAACTTTGTTTCTAATTAATTACTTTCTGCTTGTCTGATTTAAAGAGGATGTTTTTAATACTTCATATATCTAAGCAATTTTTCATTGACTTATGAATTTGACAGACATAAGATAAATCCATCATTCACTAAGAGCAACAGCAACATTTTTATTATCAAGGATAAGTTTGAAATCGTTAAGAAATCTTTAAAATATAACTGAAGCTATTTTTAATTTAGCTCTTTCTTGATTATTCTCATACAGACTATACAAAGATAGTAAAAGAATAAATAAACCCTTTAAATTAGCTTTGCAGTTTCCTACTGTCTTATATTAAAGGCAACCTAATAGAATTTATAGGAGTAGAACCCTTTTAGGCAGCACTCTTTGTATTTTTTATTAAGTCCATACTTGCAGAATCTACTTAATGTCAATTTTGTACAATGGTTACACTGCACAGAGTATTTTATTTTGAACCTACAGGACACAATGATAAATTGATAATTGACCCCAAGGCCATAGCAAATAAAGAAGCCCTGTTTTTCATTAGTACAATATTACATGGTTAGGAGAAAGGAGAGCAATGCTAATTGAGTACTGAGGAGTTGCACAATTAAGAAATCATCCATGGTTTTAATTTCACATGTTTAAGGCTTCAAAATTCCTAATTGTGAACACTAAAATAAAATAAGATTAATGTGAGAGACAATTATATAGAGCTTCACCATCCAGAAGCAATTTCCAGCCCTCTATATTTGACTACATGTTCACTAGTGGTATAGTCGACAAATACTGTACTTCTCCTTTTGTCTCTCTGCTCCTCTAAATCTATAGTAGTTCCCAAGGCTTCAATTATCATAGGATCCAAAGGACAAATACTGTGTTGGTTGTTAAAAATGAGGGTGCTTATTTTGAAAAGAAACTCCAGAGCCTCCTATTGTAAATGAGTTTATTTTGTATCAGGCTTTCTTATGTTAAGACCAGGGCTTATTCGTATTCTAGTCAGAACCAGGCTAATTCTGTGATGGAACAACATGGAATCATTTACAGTGTATCACGACCTGTTTTTTGGTTAGTGTTAATTAACTGACTGTGATATTTGTACAGAGTTTCCCAAGCATTCAAAGTTTTAGGACCTTCTCACATAAGAAATTAGCTGTGACTGAGACTGCTCCACTAAGGACTCTGTAATTCAGCTCCTGACTATTTCTTTTCCTCCCCAGAATTTTTGAATTCCTTTATCTCATGCTCACAGAGTTGCCTTGGTGCAGTTTGTATTATCCCCAAGCTCAGAGCTAGGATGTGTTCATTCCTGAATTACACTTCCACAAAGGCACCATGACAATGACTGCGGCAACACAAGGTTCCTGCTACCTTCACTAGGTTTAGTGAAGTCCTAGACCAGTTTTAATGGGAAGAAACAGACAAGTCCTGACTACTTGTGAGAGTCACTGTTTAAGACTGAAATGTTTAACAATATAAAAAGTAAGCAACTCATAAATATAGTCTAAAATATAGTCTAAAGGCAATGGTATGTTCAGGTCACTCAAGCATTGATAACACCATCCCAAAGGAATAAAAAGCTCAAATGAAATTAAATCTCTAGGTTCTGGGAAGTCAGTTAGTGTAACCTGCTTTGTCACATGTGGGTAAAGCAGAAAATCAAGACTATACAAAGCACCATAAGAGTTTTCCCATGTGACCTATCCCAATCAAGTGGTATTAAATGCAAAACGCACTAGAGGAGGAGCTGCAGTAGTTGAAATATATACATAGATATATAAAAAGGAAAAATGCATAGAAAGTATGTTTGTTTGTTTGGATGGTCCAGTCAAAAAAAAAGTGATTAAAAATACACTTCAATCATAAGTCACAAGTGATTTTGTTCAAGCTGAACAATTCACACAAGGATATAAATCAGATCTCTTCTGAGTGAAACACAGCTTTACAAGTTAATTTATAGCAACCCCTATCTAGAATAAAATATTTTACAATTTAGTAAAGGTTCCTGCTTTGTCTATCAGTATTACCACAAAATCCGGTATTTTTGCTACTTACGTCTGTAACATCTCCAGAGTGAGATGGTATTTGCTATCTGACTTTCTTCTCAGCATAGCTTCTAGGTCTAATCTGTGGTACATACGAAATCAGATTTCAGCTCTAAGGAGTATCTTTTCTTCCAGCACTTTGGTAAAATTACCTCCTGTGGAATGATAAAGAACAATAATATAATTGTGAGAGAAGCAATATTTCCATTGTGTGGAAAAATTTTCCTTTAAAAGAAGAAATTACAATCTGGGATAAAAAGCTATGCTACATTGCTTTGGAAATAATGCATAAACCCCCTGGCTAGTTCCAAGGGTGCTCAGCAGACTCACAAGCTGTCTGTTACAGAATTTAGGAGATAGGGAACAAAGCAGCCAGTCCACCTGGCCTGTGAAAGTCCTTCACTGAGGAAGCCCTGAGAGTCAGGACAAGCAGACAGCCTTAATCTGAAAGCCAGCCAGAACCCTCTCTCTGCTGTATACCCAGAAAACACTTGGCAAAGGAAACAGGCAAGCTAGATAAGGATAGGCAAGCTGGCAGGAGGCAGGGAGCTGGGAAGCCCATGGCTGTCAGGAAAGCAGAAGCCCTGCCAGAGAAACTGGCAGAAGTCAGGTGGCCTATCCACCTGGCTTGCACCAAAACCACAAGACTGATCTTACCATCTAGCTGTTATTTTCTGAAAGTTCCTCCTTTGAAAAAAAACCACATTTGCTAGCCTTATCCAAAGACACATGTGCTCACAGCTATTGACTTAGGTTGGCACTGCCATCTTTTGCCCTCTTTCTACTGAGAATTTCCTGAGCAAGTCTTTGGGCTTGTCACAGAACCACAGAATGTTAGAGATTG
>NW_010115627.1:0-272 GCF_000699245.1 Pterocles gutturalis
TCCCACGCCAGCTCCGGGCGGGGACAGCCATCACAAGGGTTAATTAATGCTCATAAAATCCCCTATGCAAATCTATTTGTACCCCGGTGGTAAGAGTGGCAGAAGCCCCCCTGAGCTGGAGGACAGCCAGACCCCCCCAGCACACCAGGAACAGGTCCCCAGCCCTCCCAGCACACAGGGAACAGGTCCCCAGTCCTCCCAGCACACAAGGAATAGGTCCCCAGCCCTGACCTTCCCTGGGCACCTCCTGGGCCACGGCTTTCGATCCTCTC
>NW_010115627.1:308-630 GCF_000699245.1 Pterocles gutturalis
AATAGGCTGTGCCGGCGTGTGACTCGCATACCCCCCCGGGGTGACCTTTATTGTCATTGCTGCCAGCACCCCCGGGCAAGGACGGCAAAGCACGGCACAGCTCTGGGCTGGGATGGGGGCTTGGGGCCAGGCTGGCGGGGAGAAGGGGCTAATCCCCTCAGCTCAGCATCTGGGAGGATGCAGCTGGACCAGCATCCAGTTTGGGAAAGAGAAGGACGAGCTGGAGATGCTCAGAGATCCTCAGCATCCTCGGAGATGCTCAGTATCACAGCGCTGAGCATCCCCATGGGACCATGGAGTGAGCCGGGCTCTGGGCAGGGCT
>NW_010115627.1:710-1490 GCF_000699245.1 Pterocles gutturalis
TGTCCCCAGCACTCACCCAGGATCTTGCTGATGCTGGAGTTGTGCATGTCGGGGAAAGCCTGCAAAATCTTCCTCCTCTCGTCCTTGGCCCACACCATGAAGGCGTTCATGGGCCGCTTGATGTGGTTGTTGTTCCTGGACTCGGGGAAGTGCCGTGAGCCTGCGAGGAAAAGCCCGGCCGAGGTCAGGAGCCAGGGAAAGGAGCAAAGGAGGGTGACACCGCTCCTGGCCATCCTTACCGTCCATCTCACAGGTCAACAGAGCCTCGTCCAGCCGGTGGGCGGGGGTCTCCTCCATCCTCTCCTTCACTGGGGAAGAATCCATCCCGACGTGGTCCTGCAGCAGAGCAGAGGGTCAGGAATCAGCTCCAAGCCAGGGAGCCCACCCACGGATGGTGACCTGGTTCTGGGGTGGGAGAGGGGGACGGTGACCACCCATCGGGCATCCGTCACCTTGCGGTAGGGGTTGCTCAGCGATCCCTCCATGGCTCCGCTGTGGCCGTGCAGCAGCTGCCGCGCGTCCTGGATGGCTTTGGTGATGGCATCGCCTTCGCCCAGGAACCCTGGCAGGACATTGGTGTGGACACCCATCAGCATCAGCACCCGCTCCTCCAACACCCCGCAGCACCCCATCCCACCCCGGTGGGCCCCGGGTGCCCACCCAGGCCACCACAGGGAGGAGGGACCCCAGGGAGCTGAGATCTAGAATCCCAGGATGGTTTGGGTTGGAAGGGACCTCAAAGCCCACCCAGTGCCACCCCCAGCCATGGGCAGGCACACC
>NW_010115627.1:1874-2075 GCF_000699245.1 Pterocles gutturalis
GGCAGCCGCTCATCTTCAAACTGGGCGAGCTGGAGGCACTGGGGAGGTCGGAACCTTTGGGTTTGGCTGTCAGGTTCAGCGGCTGCGAGGTCTCCTGCGGTGGAGGGGATGGGGGGGATGAAGCGCAGCCCCCCGCGGCTCCCCAGTCGGGGGGATGGAGGGGTTTTGGGGCTGTACCTGCATCTGGAGGTGGCCCGAGCC
>NW_010115628.1:0-5839 GCF_000699245.1 Pterocles gutturalis
TAACAACCGAAGGAGGTACGATCTCTTTATAACAGCTGGTACTTGGTAGAGATTGTTATGACATCAGGCAGTTTTTTTCCTGTGCAAAGATCACAAATCGGACTCTGATTTAGAGTCTGTCATTCTCTTGTTACCAATTTTTACACAAGGAAAAAGCTGCTAATATGAAGTGTTTATTTTACTGAATAGATTACAAAAATAGATTTCTGATATTTACTTTAGAAATCATACCTATGAGAACTGTCTTGGCTCATTGCTGCCTGGGAATTTTGCGTACAGAAGAACAGAAATCGTAGAATCATAGAATGGTTTGGGGTTGAAAGGGACCTTAGAGATCATCAAGTTCCAACGCCCCTGCCATGGGCAGGGACACCTCCCACTAGACCAGGTTGCTCAAAGCTTCATCCAGCCTGGCTTTGAACACCTCCAGGAATGGGGCATCCACAGCTTCCCTGGGCAACCTGTTCCAGTGTCTCACCACCCTCACAGTAAAGAATTTTTTCCTAATATCTAGTCTAAATCTGCCCTCTTCCAGTTTAAATCCATTACCCCTCGTCCTGTCGCTGCATGCCTTTGTAAAAAGTCCCTCCCCATCTTTCCTGTAGGTCTCCTTCAGGTACTGGAAGGCCACTATAAGGTGCCCCAGGAGCCTTCTCTTCTCCAGGCTGAAAAACCCCAACTCTCTCAGCCTGTCCTCATAGGGGAGGTGTTCCAGCCTTCTGATCATCTTCATGACGCTCCTCTTGACCTGCTCCAACAGCTCACCATCCTTTTTGCATTGGAGGGCCCACAGCTGGACACAGTACTCCAGGTGGGGTCTCAGAAGAGCAGAGTAGAGGGGCAGAATCACCTCCCTCGACCTGTGTGCCATGCTTCTCTTGATGCAGCCCAGGATCCGGTCGGCCTTCTGGGCCGCAAGCGCATACTGCTGGCACATGTTTAGTTTTTCATCTACCGACACCCCCAAATCCTTCTCCTCAGGGCGGCACTCATTCCATTCTCTGCCCAGCCTGTATTTGTGCTTGGGATTGCCTCGACCCATGTGCAGGACCTTGCATTTCTCTTCGTTGAACTTCATGAGGTTGGCATGGGCCCACCTTTCAAGCCTGTCCAGGTCCCTCTGGATGGCATCCCTTCTCTCCAGTGTGTTGACTGCACCACACAGCTTGGTGTCACCATTGCTGAGAGTGCACTCAATCCCCCTTTCCATGTGTCTGGCAAAGGCATTAACGATCCCTGAGGGACACCACTCATCACCAGTCTCCATTCAGACATTGAGCTGTTGACAGCAGCTCTCTGAGTGTGACCATCCAGCCAATTCCTTATCCGGCTGGTGGTCCATCCATCAAATCCATAATTTTTCCAATTTGGCCACCAGGATATCGTGCAGGATAGTGTCAAACACTTTGCAGAAATCCAGGTAGATTACATCAGTTGCTCTTCCTTTGTCCTTCAATTTGCCCTTGGTGAAGCCATGCTGGTTACCAGTCACCTCTCCTTCATTTTCCATGTGCCTTAGCAGAGCCTTCAGGAGGATCTGCTCCATGATCTTTCCAGGCACAGAAGTGAGACTGAGTGGCCTGTAGTTTCCTGGGTTGTCTTTTTTACCCTTCTTGAAAATGGGGGTTATGTTTTCCCTTTTCCAGTCAGTGGGAACTTCACCAGAGTGCCATGACCTTTGAAATATGACAGTTAATGGCTTGGCAGCTTCATCTGCCAGTTCTCTCAGGACCTGTGGATGGATCTCATCAGGTCCCATGGACTTGTGCACCTTCAGGTTCTTTAGATGGTCTTGAACCTGATCTTCACTTACAGTGGGCAGATCTTCCTTCTCCCAGTTCTTACTTTTACTTTCTGCAACTTGGGTGGTGCGGCCAAAGCCCCTGCCGGTGAAGAACGAGGTGAAGAAGTCATTGAGCGCTTCAGCCTTTCCTGTATCCCTTATGCCCAGGTCTTCAGTTTCCTTCCAGAGAGGACCCACATCTTCCCTAGTCTTCCTTTTATCACTGATGTATTTGTAGAATTTCTTCTTGTTCCTTTTTATGTCCCTAGATAAATTTAATTCTTTGTGGGCTTTAGCTTTCCTAACCTGATCCCTGGCTGCTCAGGACAGCCTCTTTGTATACCTCCCAGCTAACCCATTCTTGCTTCTGCTCCCTATATATTTTCTTGTTCTGCTGGAGTAAATCCAGGAACTCCTTACTCATCCACGGAGGCCTCCTTGCATTCTTGCCCGCCTTCATCTTTCTGGGGATGCACTGCTCCTGTGCTTGCAGGAGATGGCCCTTGAATACTGACCAGCTTTCATGGGCCCCTCTCCCCTCCAGGGCTTTGTCCCACGCCAAGCAGGTCCCGGAGGAGGTCCAAGTCTGCCCTCTTAAAGTCCCGAGTAGTGATCTTGCTGTGCACCCTCTTTGACCCCCTAACAATCTTGAACTCAAGCATTTCATGGTCACTGCAGCCAAGGCTGCCTTTGAGCTTCACATTACTCACTAGCCCCTCCTCATTGGTAAGGACAAGGTCCAGTAGAGCACCTTTTCTTGGTTCCTGTACCACTTGGAAGAGGAAGTTGTCATCAGTGCATTCTAGGAACCTCTTTGATTGCTGATGCCCTGCTGTGTTGTCCTGCCAACAGGTATCAGCGTGGTTGAAGTCCCCCATGAGGACCATAGCTTGCGGTCACGAAGCTGTTTCTATCTGTCTATGTAGGGCCTCATCCAGTTGGTCTTCCTGGTCAAGCAGACTGTAGCAGACCCCTGCTACGACATCTCCTTCCCTGCCTTCCCTTTAACCCTGAGTCACGAGCTCTCTGACAGCTCCTCATCCATCCCCAGGTGGAGCTCCATGGATTCCAGCTGGTCTCTGACATAGAGGGCAACACCACCTCCCCTTCTCCCCTACCTGTCTTTCCTAAAAAGTTTATACCCAGAAATGCCAGATTCTACACCTGGGACAGAGTAGCACCGGGCACAAGTATAAACTGGGAGGGCGAGTGTCAGGAGAGCTGCCCTGCAGAAAGGGGTCTGGGGGTGCTGGCTGACAGCAGGCTCAGTATGAGCCAGCAGTGTGCCTTGAGGGCAGACCGCATCCTGGGGTACATCAAACACAGCGTAACCAGCTGGTCAAAAGAAGTGATTATCCCGCAGTATTCAGTGTTCGTGCAGCCTCACCTTGAGTGCTGTGTGCAGTTCTGGGCCCCACGATTTAAGAAGGATGTGAAGGTCCTTGAATGTGTCCAGAGGAGGACAACAAAGCTGGTGAAAGAGCTGGAAGGCATGTCCTCAGAGGAGCAGCTGAGGACTCTGGGTTTGTCTAGTTTGGAGAAAAGAAGGCTGAGTGGTGACCTCATTGCTTTCTACAGCTTCCTTAGGAGGGGAAGTAGAGATTGAGGTGCTGATCTGCTGGGATCCTGAGTGATAGGATGCATGGGAATGGTTCAAAGCTGCATCAGAGGAGGTTTAGACTGGACATTAGGAAGCATTTCTTTACTGAGAGGGTGGTCAGACACTGCAGCAGTCTTTCCAGAGAGGTAGTCGGTGCCTTAAGACTGTTGGTGTTTAAGAAGCATTTGGACAATGATGCCCTTAAGAAAATGCTTTAACTTTTGGCCAGCCCTGAAGTGGTTAAGCAGTTAGAGTAGATGATCATAGGTCCCTTCCAGCTGAAATTATTCTATCTAATCTATTCTATTCTGTTCTGTTCTAAGAAATGCAGTGTATCCAACAAGGATTACTTTCTCTGGAGCACACTCCATTGAGACATCTGGGGTGTCTGTTATGTCCTCAGCCAGTGTTTGATGACATAGAGGGCAACATTCCTTCTACAGAATTTGTTGCATACAGAAACTGAATTGTTGGCGCACAGTGCATTCTAGGTGTTGCATAGTTTGTCCTGTAAGAAGTAATCTGCAATGTGTCCCTACCCAGTGAGTTTTCTGGGGTTTGGGTTGGTTTTTTTTTTTCCCTAATCTAACTATTAGAAGTATGAGGAAATAGTCTTAAAAAATCTTGAAGAAATGCAAGAGTCATTGCATGTGACAGGGCATATAAGTGGGAGAAAAAAAAGGAATTAATAAATTGGACACGTGAATGCACAGAAATGAGGTTGAGAGCATTGTATCCACAAAAAAAGGGTACGAGAAAGGGATTTTGGCACACAGTTTAGCTCTGTTGAGCAAAATTTGTGCCACATTTTGTCATAAAAACTTTCAAGGAAAAACTTTCTCTGGAAGCCTGAGAATAATGGTGCCTTGTATTTTGGGAAAATATAGGAAAGGAGTGAATAGATTTCCACATTATTGGCATAAAAACATGAAACCCATGTCAAGAGCCAGGATGGTGTGCTGAAATCTTGTTAGCAGTCCCCTGAGCAATTACTTGGAAGCATTCTAAGTGTCTGTCACAATTTCTCAGGGATGTGTATCTTTAAACAGGGATGGCACTGGTGGTAGCAGTGAAGGCCAGACAGCAGATGGCACAAATGCAGCCATTACTGGTGGAGCTAAGTCTTCTCATAAAAATGAAGATCTGTCTGATGATGGACTGGAGGAATATGATTTGGACAATTATGATGACGAGGAATACACAGGTAAGAATTCAAATGTCAAATATGCATTTTAAGTGAAGAACCTTTTCACTTCTTATTGTACTAAAGAAATTCTTGTTCTAAAACTACACAGTGCTATGTTTCAAGTGCTGGAAATTCACATTTTTAATTATTTCCTTGTCCCAGTTTCAGAAGTCATTTAGTGAGTCATACAATTCAGTGTCGTGGCCCCCCCCTCCCCCCCCCGCAACTAGAACCCAGAGCAGGGTTGGAAAGACTGTCGCTCCCTCTGCTGTAATGCTGGAGCAGAGCAGCAGAAGTCCCTGAAAGCACTAAGCAATTTAGCTTACTGAGGTTCTTATATTTGGCACTTGGAAGTTCCTTTAGTCCACTCCTGATACTTTGGAACACAGCTGTTGGTACAGGAGTTTCTAACGTCACCTGTCATTGACTATGTAAAAAATGTTCTGAAATTCCCATCTAGGTGATCTAAAACTTGGAGACTCTTTAGCTACTCTGGCAGTATATGGAAGTAATGAGCATGATCCTTACATCACTCTAAAAACCACTGTAAGTAGTATAAAAATGTTGAATATTGTAAACATCATAAACTTAAAAATCAGTTACATTTTCTATACTGCCTTATAGGGTCTGTAAGTGCTTGCAGTCCTTTTCCAAAGGTATGCCAGATTTTTGATCAGATGGAACTCTTTTCTTTTAAGGTTGCTTTGTGCAGTCCCCTCTATGGGTGCTTTTTACATTAAGTCAGATGTTAAGGCAAACTGGCTCATTATTTAAACCATGTGCTTGTATATGTGGAGTGGTTTGTCACCTCTCTAATAGAACATAGAAAATGCTTGAAGAAATAACAAATTCAGTCCGCTGATGACCCAAATTAGAAGATTTCGCAGATTGTAGGGCTCTTACACCTTCTACCAGCTTGTGGAGGAAACCAACCTGAGGTGGACTCCGCCTACATGTCAAATTAGGAGCATGGCATGAAGAAACATGTCCCTGTTAAGCATACATGCACAGCATACTGTGTAGTTGACTGCTTCTGCCTGTGTTAGTTTCCACCAAGTACCAGATGGAGCACATCTTTGCAGGAGCTGGCTTTGTAGGAGCTCTGCAGGGGGTGAAGAAGTGTCTGGCTGTAGTCTAACACAAGCTAACTGTGTCATCAGCGCTGTCCTGTTATGCAGCCTGTTTGTCTTCTTCTGGTGAATTGGGATGCAGCATGCAAGATGTGATGCTGTCTTGATGCTGTCTTGATGCTGTCTCTAGGCATATCAGG
>NW_010115629.1:0-31459 GCF_000699245.1 Pterocles gutturalis
GGGTTATTCGGCCTGGAGAAAAGAAGGCTTTGAGGACACCTAATAGCAGCCTTCAAGTACCTGAAGAGGGCCTAGAGGAGAGATGGGGATGGACTCTTTATCAGGGAATGTAGTGAGAGGACAAGGGGTAACGGTTATAAGCTGAAGGAGGGTAGATTTAGACTAGACATTAGGAATAAATTTTTCACTGTGAGGGTGGTGAGGTACTGGAACAGGTTGCCCAGAGAAGCTGTGGATGCCCCATCCCTGGAGGTGTTCAAGGCCAGGCTGGATGAGGCTTTGAGCAACCTGGTCTAGTGGAGGGGGTCCTTACCCACAGCAGGGGGGGGGTTGATGATCTTTAAGGTCCTTTCCAACCCAAACCATTCTATGATTCTATGAAATAGAACTAATATACACAATCTGAATAATTAAAAGAGAAACTCACTGCTGAAGGAGATAGTCAAGTTAAATATTGTGGAATATTAAGAAAATAGTCTTTTAACCAATTTTAAATTTTATGACAGTTTTCACTGCACAGACAAAGTCGATATTTTGGGGCATAACACGAGAATCACAGTCTTTCTGCTTAGGGAAGGAATCCTTTTCATGAACACAGTGACACAGTAGGCTGGATGGCTTGGGGTTGAACCCAATAATGTTCAATAAATGGTTGTCTTCGTATAAAAAAAGGAGTTTCCAACATTAGTTTTCAACATTAGTTTTCATAGCAAAATCACATTCAAAACATTTTTATTCTCGCAAGAGCAAAATATTTTTCAGGCAGATGGTACTATGTAGTAAGGATGTGGTAGAGGTTAAATAAGTATTCTTAAAAATCAAGGAAGTATACAAAAATTACTCAGTTAAATATAAAATTTGAAAGTTTTATATAAAATAAATACATATATATTTTTACGTTTTAAAAGTTTTGTATAAAATACATAGAAAATTGTCTTCTTTTTCAGTACACATGACAGCATGAAGAACATATAAAAGTGGGTTTAAATTAAGCTAAGCAGTCAGGATAATGTACAGGTAAAAGGCCATCTAATTCTTGTGGTTAAGACAAGAGAAGGAAAAGATCCATAAAGATTCAAGGCTGTTAGACTGACCTTAAAGGTCTTGCAAACTTTTATGCAAATGTTGAAGGAAAGCTGATTAAAGACTTTGAGGGGGAGGAAGGTAAACTTTTATATCAATTCTGTAGATAAATGGTGCTATATTAGCACGATAGTTTGCTTTGACACCTTGTAGACAATAGGATTCCAGTAGATATAAGTTACTTGTGTTTGGTTAAGCATTTAAAATAGCATTGCAGGCAAAATTGTTAATGGGAAAAATGGGCTTTAATAGACAACCTGTAAAGAATTTACCTAAGCAACGATGCCAAAAGGGCAGATATATGCTCAAAGAAGATTCTTAGTGACGATTCCTGAGGTTGAAGCTTGAGACAACCATTTTGATATTTGCATTAATGACATTGGGGAAAAAAAAAATCAAGAAAAAGTGAAAATCTGCAGACTGTGCAATGTTTACACGAGGCAGCCAGAATAGAATGTAAGAAGGTTTTGACTACCATGAAGACTGGAGTCAAAAGAATAAACAGAATTAAAATCAGTAGTAGTAGCAAGTGCAAAGTAATGTTTCTAGTTACCAACATTTCTACAATAAATTGGGATCAAATCAGACAAAAACAACAGTTGTGATCAGTTGCAGAATTACTGTGAACCCTCAGTATGTTGTTGTGGAGAATGTAAATGTGAACTTAGAATGATGCAGGTAACATTCTCTGTGAAGATATGAAAACTATTAACATCACAACAAAAGGAGATGGTGAGACCCATCTAAAATATTCTTAACGTTCCTGTACTATTAAATAATAGTTTCAGTGGAAATTTATGGAAAGTAATTAAGACCAAGTGAATGGAAAGATACTGTCTGAGAGGAAACTAATACAGGAGGGCTTGGGTGGCACAAGCACAAACAGGTGGATGGCTATGAACTCGTTCAGTGCAATAGAAGAAAGTTCATATCATAAAATCTTAAACCAGTGAGTTTTAGAATATTGTCATGTCTAAAATAGCATAGAGATAAGATGCTATAATTTTTAGGTGAAGCATCATTAACGGAAAATCCTATGAGACATGCCTTCTTGCAATAGCAGGAGGCAGAGTTGGATGGTCCAGGAGGATCCTTCCAGTGATGAGTACTGGAGAATAGTTTCAGAGTAGCCAGTATTTTCAATGTAACTTAGCTAGCACAAATTTCATCAAGTAGAAATTATATTTTTAGACATCCAGTCCACTTCTGAGCTTCCTGGAACTGTTGCAATAGTAACTTCACTGAAAATATTGATAAACCTGGATTTGATGTAGAAAGCTGTTGTTTATATGCAAACATCAGTAATAACATCAGTCAGAATGGGAAAGTACTACAGAAACTTCTTTACGTAATAAAATTGTGTTTCGGATTTACTGAATTTACAGATTACTGAGGACACTCTTAATTGCTGTGGTGAGGTTCAGACTTCTTTCCTATTTTGGTTATTAAATTATAAAATATTCTGTAAGAGGTCTCATGACAGAGGAGCTCTTAGAAACTGACTGCTGAGGCTGTGCTACAGGAATAGATGTTGAAGCTAAGAGGTAGCTTTGCCATCTTTCTCTATACAGGTCAGCACATTGCCACAGAGATTAAATAGGATTTCACAGAAAAGCCAAAAAAATCATTTTAATTGAGCCTGGACCTTGCAGCACAATATCCTTCTCTTAAAATAGAAAGTTTCTTAAAGTAGAATGTTCTAAAAGAGCTTGAAAAGTAGCTTTTAATACTGACCCCAGTTAAAGAAAAAAATGTGTTCTCTCTTTGGTTCTCTTTAATCTTCGTGGTACAGAGCTATGTCTCAGAAATCTTTCCCATCTTTTCCTTTCCATTCTTAAATTTGTTAACTTTTTCCCCCTGATTAATATATGAAGATGTATATTTAATTCCAATACTTACAATCTTTTTTAAAAAAAGAACAACAAACAAGTAAGTTTAAAAAGTAGGACTAAAGAACCAAAGAAAATTTTTTTCGAACTTTATTTTAAAACTAAGCATGGGACAAAATCATATGATTTCTCTTTAAAATGTATTTGGTTTGTATGAACTTATCCTTGTTCAATTCATACCTATAATCCTATTAAAATCACTGGGAATTTCAGGGAGGGTACAGTCCTAAGGACAATATTATGCCCTCAATTACCTCTATGTAATAAGGTTTGAATTTACTCCCGAATGTCAAGATTATCTCTGAAGATCTCATTTAACACTTTGCCAGAGCTGGAATCAGTGTCATAATTGTATCTTCTTTTTTTTTTCAACTTGATTAAATTTACTTTTAAATCTAAGAATATTTTTAGTGACATTTTTACATAGCAGAAAAAAAAAATCAAACCCTTTTCACTAAAACAGAATGTGTAGAAGATAGAAGAAAATAGACTTGAAGTGAATGTAAAAGTCAGAGAATACTGTAACTATAGGATGGAATTTTACTGGGTAATGGAGACTGAACATTGCAGCTACTAATTATAGTCCAAATTATGTCCATGGGGGTCTCTGTCTACAAAGCTGAAGGAGCACTTCACCCTGCTAGAGTAAGGTACCGTAACACACAGGGCCTCCAGGGGTGTTGCAGAAAGTGAAAGGGGAAAAGTCTTGTTCTTCAAGTGTTCCCTGATGGCACAAACCCTTCTGGGACAAAAAAAGAAATTCATAAGCAATCAACTTAGCCACCATTAGTCATGGATGGGAAATACACAAGACAGCTAGGGAATTTCATTATAATAACCCCTGTTTACCAAAACTGTGCCAAAAATAAATTATTTCCTGGCTTATAAGAAAGTTTACTCTCCGCCACAAAACATGCAAACCACAGTGGGAAATTTTCTGGATCCAGAAACAGGCTCCCAGTTGTCCTATTCAAACTGTCAGTTTCATAAATATAACCATCAATTAAAATAATCTATAACATGTCCTCCAAGAATAATTTTAACACATAAGATACTCTAGACCTTGATGTTTACTGGTAAATGTCTGACTGCAGACATTAACATTTAAGAGAAAGAGTAAAAGGTTTGTGTTACTAAATTACAGTCAAACAAAGTCAAAGTGTGCCATTGTAAGGCTGCATTTAGGGGTTGTGCCATTTTGACTTTAAAATCAAAAACATATTACAGAGAGATAGAAAGTAGGTTCCCTGCATGTAGTTGCTCCACAGCCTAAATAGTCAGAGTGGGACTTAGATATGTAGATATCTCTGACACATCACTGAGCAAATGGGAATGAACAAGCATATGGACTCCCCGCTAGGCTGTTTCTCAACACTGAGGATGAAGATGTGTCTTTAGATAATGTTAGCAAGGGCAATGAAGATACCTAAAGTCTAAAGATATCTAAATGCTGTACCACAGCCTTTTCAGTAGATTTATCTTTTCTTCTAGCTAGATAAACTGAGCAAATCTTCAAGTACTTTTGAGTCAATGGCTCAATGTCCAAGTGGAGACCAGTGACGAGTGGCATTCCTCAGGGGTCAGTACTGGGATCAGTGTTGTTTAATATCTTTGCTGGTGACATAGACGATGGGATTGAGTGCACCCTCAGCAAGCTGGCCGATGACACCAAGCTGTGTAGTGCAGTCGACACACTGGAGGGAAGGGATGCCATCCAGAGCAACCTTGACAGGCTTGAGAGGTGGGCCCAGGTGAGCCACATGAAGTTCAACAAGGCCAAGTGCAAGGTTCTGCACCTGGGTTGGGGCAACCCCAAGCACAAATACAAGCTTGGTGGAGAATGGATTGAGAGTAGCCCTGAGTAGAAGGGGGTGGGGGGTTCTGGTTAATGAAAACCTCAACATGAACCAGCAATGCACACTTGCAGCCCAGAAGACCAACCATGTCCTGCGCTGCATCAAGAAAAGTGTGACCAGTGGGTCAAGGGAGGTGATTCTGCCCCTTTACTCTGCTCTTTTGAAACCCCACCTGGAGTACTGCATCCAGCTGTGGAGTCCTCAACACAGGAAAGACATGGACTTGTTAGAACGAATCTGGAAGAGGGCCACAAAGATGGTCAGAGGGCTGGAGCATGTCCCATAAGAGGACAGATTGAGGGAGCTTGTTTAGCCTAGAGAAGAGAAGGCTCTGGGGAGATCTCAGAGCAGTCTTCAAGTACTTCAAGGGGGCTTACAGGAAAGATGGGGAGGGACTCTTTATCAGGGAGTAGAGCCGTAGGACAAGGGGTAACACTTTTAAGCTGAAAAAGGGTAGATTTAGATTAGATACTAGGAGAAAGTTTTTCACTGTGAGGGTGGTGAGGCACTGGAATGGGTTGCCCAGGGAAGCTGTGGGTGCCCCATCCCTGGAGGTGTTTAAGGCCAGGCTGGGTGAGGCTTTGAACAACCTACTCTAGTGGAAGGTGTCCCTGCCCATGGCAGGGGGTTGGAACTAAACAATCTTTAAGGTCCCTTCCAAATCAAACCATTCTATGATTCTATTTTCCAGTGGACATAAAATTTCAGGCAATTTACAAGGTGAGGTAAGCACTCTACCTGCAAGATTTCTGGCTGATGCCTGCGCCCAAGGAAGGCTCCTGCATGGATTTTGGTGCAGGAGAGTATTGCGCTAAGCAGGAGGTCCCTTCCACCACCCTAGACAAAAGTTTTACCACCTGATGACTTTTCCTGTTTTGTGTGTTGCACACTCATTTCATTCTTGATTTTGGTACAGAAGAGAGTATGTCTCAAAATGGATAGTATTACACTATGTTGGGAAATGCATAAGAAAATTTGGTAAAAATAGGTAAAACCCAAGAGACCTGGATTCTGTCTAATCATTTTTCAGAGGAGTCCTTTTTTTGTGAGGGATCTGAACTATTCTGCAACATGTTCATGATTTAAGTAAGGCTACCTGCAAACTAGTGAGATGCAGTTCTTCACTACTGGCTTAGTGCCATACTCCCCCTGTCTCGTCTGTCATGTCTCGTATGTTACCTTTGTGCCCAGCATAAACCTAGAAAAATTTTTTTTCTACATAAAAAGTAAGTTGCCTCATACATCTGTAATGAGTAAATAATATAACAGACATTAGACTGTGTGACAGCAAAAATGGCAAAGAATTTGAATTTGGTAATATTACAGTTAGACACCCCAATTGTGTAAGCATTCAAATATCATAGTGTCATCCACATTTTTCTGAGAAATAGAAACAACATCATTTGAAATGTTTAGTTACGTCTCTGTGGGACTTCTCCAAAATGTTTCTACTATGGAGTTACACTCAAAGAGTATTAGGAACGTCTGACTAAT
This sequence comes from Pterocles gutturalis, assembly GCF_000699245.1. Taxonomy (NCBI): domain Eukaryota; kingdom Metazoa; phylum Chordata; class Aves; order Pterocliformes; family Pteroclidae; genus Pterocles; species Pterocles gutturalis. The sequence continues at coordinate 6,323 of NW_010115629.1, forward strand.
CCAGTAACTAAACTATTGCATCTGAAGCAAAGATGTGACAGTATTTCAGCATTTTACATTAAATTTCTGTCTATTTGTTCTTGCATAATTCATAATTCCTGCTACAATCTATGAAGCATAGATTCATACAAGTTGAGTTGAAGAGTTGAGGCCCATGCTTGGTTTAGATTGTACTGTCTCCATTCCTCAGGAGTGTTTATGTCCTTTCTCTTTGTGTGCTGGTAAAAGCAGAGCTGTATTGTTATTGTATCCTTCAACTTTGGAACCACCTCTTACCAGATATCTTTTTGAGATTCAGTTTGGTCACTTTTGAAGCAAGTAGCACAGTGTACATGTCTTGCTACTAGATTTTCACTAGCCACAATTTCTGGTATTTAATATTATGATAATCTTTTTCATTTCTGGTATTTAATATTATGATAATCTTTTTCGTTTTCTTACTTTCAAAGTATGTGTGTGCATGTGTGCATGTGCGTGCATTGACTTGTATGTGTGGGCACGCGCATGGAGACTGTAACATTAAGTATTTGATTATCCTATTTGCTTAATGTAATTTTCTCACATTTTCAGCCATTTAAAGTACTTCCAGACTACACATTGATGGGTGTGTAAATGACAGCAATAATAATGATAATAACGATAATTTCTGCAATTTGGAAGTGAATTTTTCTGAGTTCAGCTGTTCCCATAGGATTTTGTTTGCATGCAGATTAGGTATAGAAAATGGGCCTGTTCTGATTTTGAAAATGACTTGAAACTGAAGTAGAGAGATCTTTGAGAATCCGATTTCAGCCTAGGTAACCCTGGTAATTTGAAGAAAACTAGAAACTGACAAATATTAGCATCATGAAACGATTACTAATATTTAAGTGCATAGTCGTTCATAATGGGAAGTCTTTTATGTATTTAATCATAGATGAAATAAAGACGAGGTGAAAGAAAAAAGTACCTCTCTATATAATTAAATGTACATACACACATAAATAGGCACACACACATACACACATATGTACACACCTTTTTTTTTTTCACTTCCCTCAAATAAATATGCAAGGTATGGGGGAGTTAGGATCTGGACATTACAAGTTTTCTAAAGATGCCTTTGGGATCTGTTTTATCTCTGTATGTGAAGACTAACTTTAGAATGATCTGTGCACGCTATGTTTCATTATTAAATAATTATACTTTAACTGATCTTTGAAACCTGTAAGACTGTTACTTCTAAAGAGACAAAAACAGATCTGGACTTCACACAAGTCCTGAGCTGCACAGACTGTATCAGACCCCCTTTTTGTTGCTGTCAAAAAGAAATGCATATTAGCTGGAATTTTGAGGCCTAATCTTGCTTCATGTCACTTGTCTTCCATTTCTATTGAAGTTAATGAGAGTTGAGGATACCCAGTACTTTGTAGAAACTGCTAGGCAGCTCATGGGAATGTATTCTTTGTTGATTATATTTTCTTTGAACTTCAGCACTTCAAATTCAGGCCCCCCATCTTGTAAACATTTATGCATGAGAATGATTTCTCACGTGTGCACAGTATAACCAAATTCAGTGGAGCTATTCAAGTATCAGAGAGTTTGTACAATCAGTCCCATTGTCTAAAGATCTGCGTCCATGGAAACCAATAAAATTTTACCCTCATAATTTTACCAAGGTCATAGAAATTCCTCTCAATTCTTTTTGTGACATTACAACTAAAAGAGTGCATTGAAGGCAGCATAAAAATTCTGTCAAATCCATGCAGACTTATTAGCGTTATTGAGTTAAAACACTCCCTTGTTTTGGATGAGGCTTGTCTTTTAAGACAGTTTGACAGGAAGAGTTGGTTTTGAGGAAAAATAGGCTTTGAGAAGGAAGACTCAAGGGAAGACAGGGCAGGGGAGAATGGGGCAGACAGAGCCCAAAGCACTTGGCTAAACTGTTCTGTATCTTTCTTGAGCAGCTATTTTCTCTTTTAAAGCTTTCAAGTTTTAATCATTACCTTATGGGATATGGTAAGAAATTGTTAAAAAAAAATAATTGCATACAATAATCGCAAATGAAGTGCATTGAATTTGAAAACAGTTTCTTAGTACCAACTTCCTTTAAGACTTCAGGGAGAAGCAATTTTCTGACAATATTGTAATTATTATTTACTATTTAAATTGAGGAATAAAAATGCTGCTGTTAAGACATGTTTTAATAATTAGTCTTGGAACACAATCCAAGCTCACTGGTGGGGTAAATATATGGTGTCCAGTGAGACACTTCAATATTTAAGGCCTATTCCAGGTCACGGTGAGACCAAGGAAATCTATGCAATATTTGGTTCCCAGATCCTCCTGTCAGCCATCCTACCATACTTTCAGCAACTCCTAATGTTGCCCAGGAAAGGTGTGTTTTGTACCTGTGAAATGTTTGAAATCGTGGTAAATCAGGAGTCAGCTCACAAATTTGTCTGCAATCAAAGACAGACCTCCAGAGAAGAAAAAGCCTCAGGACAAAATCCAGAAAGGCAATAATCATAGAAGATGTTGAAATGCATTGCCCTGGGGCACTGGGTTTTCCTGATCGTAGTCTAAAAACCCTTGCAGATATTCTTCATTTTTCTTGGGGGAATCTGGGTGCCTTAAACAGAACTCCAAACCAGTCTCAAAAACAGTGAACCACTGAAACTCAGACTAGGCAGAGTAGGGAGCCTCCTGAGGGGGTCAAAGAGGCAAGAAAGTGATTGTCATAAACCTTTCCATGGGCATCAGGCTTCTGACTCTTGGCTCCAACAGGTACGTCCAGGTATTCACTGTCCATAGGCCAGGGAACTACTCTCAAGATAGATTTGCTTATGTTTTCTCTCAAGAAGGAAATAACTATTTTTTTTTTTTTTCAATATCACTAGCTAGGGGTCTTCCTTTCCTTTAAAATCTGAGGCAGCCTGTATAGAATGTGGAAGACTGATATTATTTTTAGTTCTGTTAAAAATGACTCAAACTATTTAAGATGACCTCACTGAAGAATTACCTGGGATACTTATGCAAGTATTAGGGGAAAGGAGAGAGAAGGAATGTATTCTTCTACCTTCTGTTTGAATTTCTCCAGCGCACAGAAACTAAATAAAGATATACTAGGTGAGAGACTACTACTAAAAGAAAATATCATCCAGAGCGTAGCACAAGACCCCTATTCAAAGAGTCTATTAGTCTATTTTTCTTTTATTCAGTAGTTGCTTTAGGTAGCATACTTAATTCCAACTGAATCAGATTCTGTATAAATTTTTTTTTACATCTAGTCCTTGGTTATTTCGTCCAAATTTTGTAGATGTAGCATGTTAATAGTAAATAATTTAATAAATGTTAATTCCTATTAATAACATTTATGCAAAAGGCTAATAAAAATGGTAAATCTTATTTTAATCTCATATTTTAGAGACTGTATACGTTATTTCAATGTCATGTCACAGAATTGTAGTGCTGATACACATGACCATATGACATTTATGGTGTAATGGGAAATGACATATCCAAAGCAAAAATAAAATTTTAAAACATGCACAAGAAATGTCAGGTCAAAATAGCATTTCTGATGAAAACTAGTGAGTATTCACTGAAGGTGTCATGGCTGTGTATGACTTTCTGTTTCTTTTATTTCGGCTACTTCAAAATACACTGTAGTACTATGCCTTTGAAGTTACTTTTGCAACTGATGAAAGATGACTTCAAAATCATTTTTTCAGATTTATTCTGTTCTTCCAAAATTTTGGGTTTGAATAAACTGGACTTCATTCACTGTGGCTTAATATAGTCTTCCTGATGGAGACCAGACTCCATGGACACAGTGGTGTTTCTCAGCTGCTTGTAGTCCTGATAGTTGAGACTGAGGACTAGCCCATAGTGCAGAATATCTTCCCTCTAGTTCATCTATCAAGTTTTCTCCCCCAGGAATATCAAGCCTCTTCAGAGAGCTAGGCTGTATGAAACCCAGGTTTCACCTTGATGTGGTGGTGAGATCAACCTGGAGCACAAACTTGGACCAAGTGTAGAGAAGCACTATAAAGTTCAAACAGAGCCTGTGGGAGTCCATAAATGGCCATGTACTATTTATTGAGGCCAGTGAACACTGAAGGGAGGGGTAAAATGGGGTAACTGTGTCTGGGTCACAAAAAGTATCTAAATTTCCAGGGGGACACTTAAAATATTCTAATTTAGCAACTACCTGCTCCTTCAGAATGATGTGAATACTTAGACAGAGAAAATAGCCCCATGAAAGCTATTAACTGATTACTTTAATACATATAGATATAAAAATAGCTGTAATAATCCATTCTTGGTGACCAGATGCAGGTGGAAGTGACCCACAACAGACTTTTTATGTCTTTCTGTGCTATGCCTCAAGTGACACATTTCATATAACTTAATGTTGTGTAGCATGTTTTCGAGTAAGGTGATAACAAATCCAAATCAGATTTTTTTTGACTCTTTTGGACTCCCTTGAAGATGCTAGGTGAAGCTGGGGTTGTCTGGCAAGTCAAAGGCTGTTTGGGATTGGAGGCAACAGATCAGAGCTCTACAGGGCAGCATCAGAAATAAATTGTCTGTTGCAGCCAGGCTCTTCTAGAATATGTGCTTCATCAGCTTCTGGTAATTTTTAAAGACTGAATTAATCTGGAAAAAAAAAAAAGTTAATTTGCCTGTAGCTCAGCTTCTAGGTAGTTTTCTTGATATTCATGTGGTGACTTGACCTCACAACTCAAAGTTTTCTAGCCTGGGACAATAATTCTGTCTTGGTTTGGCTGCCACCTCAAATAAAATGTGATAAGAGGGAATGGAGTTCTGCTTTTAATGTTGCAACTTAATTAAAGTGTTCTAGGATGGGATTTAAGAAGACAAATCTCTGCACTGTGAACCACACATGGCCTCAGAATGATAGCTACTGATTAGAGGAGTCAGCCATGAGCTCCAGTATGCATGCTACTTTTTGCTAGACACCATACAGTGCTACCAACCTGGCCACCTTGTATGAGATGTGGAAAACATCAGAGTAACCTCACTGTAACTGAAATCAACGACAACACTTCTCAGCCTGGATCAACGAGGGAGTCCAGAAGAGGATGCTTTGCCTATGAACCATTCCCACAGTCCTTTTCATATCTCAGAGTACAATTGGACTATGGGCCCAAAAGCTCTATGGCTCTTGTTTGTGGTGCCTAACTGATTTTTTCTCTTCAGCTATATGCAAGAGGGTTGCTGCCTATTACCACTTGTTCACATAGCGCCCTGTGGCCCTGTGGCCTGTAGATCCCTGTAGTCATTCTCTTTCTCACTTTCACTCTACTTTGCCTTGAGCACATGGTAGTCTGATTACATAGCTTTCCAGAATGGGACATATTATGGATAGATCCATCTTTTGATAGAATTTTTGACTCTGTTGAATTAGCCATGGTTACGCAGTAAGTAGGATACAGCACTTGAAGGAGAACAGTCTTGTATAGCCAAAGTCCATGTAAATAATACCCTTAAGAACACTAACTTAATGGAGAAGGAGACCACACTTGAAGTACTGGGTATAGTTATGGGCTTCTGTGCCGGTTTTGGTTGGGGTAGAGTTAATTTTCTTCATAGTAGTTTGTATGAGACTATGTTTTGGATTTGTGTTGAAACCAGTGTCTAAAATATAGAGATGTTTTTCATTATTGCTGAGCAGAATCAGGGCCTCTTCTGCTTCTCACCCCCCTGCCAGTGAGTAGGCTGGTTGGAGGTACACAACTGGGATAGCTGACCCTAATTGACCAAAGGGATATCTGACATATTTGATGACATGCTCAACATATAAAGCTGTGGGAAGAAGAAGGAAGTGGGGGGCATTCAGAGTGGTGGCATTTGTCTTCCCAAGTAACTGTAAATATGTGATGGAGCCCTGTTTTCCTGGAGATGGCTGAACACCTGCCTGGTGATGGAAAGCAGTGAATGTGTTCCTTGTTTTGCTTTGCTTGCATGCACGGCTTTTGCTTTATCTATTAAAATCTCAACCCATTGCTTTATCTATTAAACTGTCTTTATCTCAACCCATGATTTTTCTCACTTCTACTCTTCCAATTCTATCCCATATCCCACTGAGGGGGAGTGAGCCAGCAGCTGTGTGATGCTTATTGCCAGCTGGGATTAAACCATGGCAGCTTCCAATTACAAGAAAGATGTGCAGCTACTAGAGAGAGTCCAGTGAAGGACCAATATGAAGACTAAGGGGTGGGAACATCTCTCATGTGAGGAAAGACTGAAGGAACTGGGACTGTTCAGCCTGGAGGAGAGAAAGCTCAGTTGGCTCTCATGAATGTGCACAAATGTCTGAAGGGAGGTGTAAAGAAGACAGAGCCAAACTCTTTTCAGTGGTTCCTAGCGACAGGACAAAATGCAATGTGCACAAACTGAAACACAGGAGGTTTCATCTGAATATCAGAAAACATTTTTTCACTCTGGGGGTGATTGAGCACTGGCACAGCTTACCCAGAGAGGCTGTGAAGTCTCCATCCCTGGAGATATTCAAAAGATGTTTAGGCATGGCCCTTCACAAGTTATTCCAGGTGACCCTCCTTGAGCAGGAGGGCATAGGACAAGATGACCTCCAGAGGTACCCTTCCAGCCTCAGCCATTCTGTGGTTTTGTGATTCTGAAAAAAGTGAACAACCATATTTTAACTGCACAAAATTCCTCAAAAAAAGATTTGTTACATAATCCAATTAAAAAGGAAGTATAGGATCATAGAATGGTTTGGGTTGGAAGGGACCTTAGAGATCACCTAGTTCCAACCCCCCTGCTAAGGCCGGGGACACCTCCCACTAGACCAGGTTGCTCAAAGCCTCATCCAGCCTGGCCTTGAACACCTCCAGGGATGGGGCATCCACAGCTTCTCTGGGCAACCTGTTCCAGTGCCTCACCATCCTCACAGTAAAGAATTTCTTTCTACTATCTGGCCTAAATCTGCTCTCTTCCAGTTTAAATCCATTACCCCTCATCCTGTTGCTACATGCCCTTGTAAAAAGTCCTTCCCCAGCTTTCCTGTAGCTACAGGAAGTGTTCTTTCCTGTAAGTACAGATGAGTGTGTTTGATTCAACTATTGAAAACCTTGAATAGCATATTGACTGCCAACAGGGTTAGAAAGGCAAACATTGACATCAGCAGACTGAATATATCTTGAGGCTGTCCCTCTCTACGTGCTCACATCTGAGCCTGTGCACTAACTCTCTGTGACTGCTTCGTGGCAGAGCAAAGAGTAATTGACATTCTAGTTAACATAGGCTGAAAAATGACCTCAATTCTTCACTTTGTCCCTTGCTTAGCAGGGTATGAGGGTTAAAGAAGGTCACTTGATTTTAAATCTGCCAAAAAAACCCAACAAAATAACTGCAATACCCTAACTGTTGTACTGTTTCTAGTGAATTCATTGAATTAAGTGAATTCATAGTCCAGCGTTAAAAGAATTAAATTCTGTTTTCAGACACTAACACATTCTCTGTATATTTTCCTTTTGAACTCTATTTAACATTATGTATTTTCAAACATCTGTTCTGGACAACACCTTGGCATAGAGGACAGTTTTGATGGCAAGATGCCCAGTTTTTGTGGTGCTGTGGTGTGACAGACTGGCATTTGTCAGTCTCATTTATACCTAAAAAATGAGTGGATTTTGAGTCCAACATGGAAAGCAAAGACAGCATCAGTAAAGTAGGCCTGTTTGTTTAGTTAGTTTTTTTCACTGTGTTTGAATTCAAGTCGTTGTACGTTTCCCAGACTTTAGTACCCAGAGAACATGTACACTGGTTACACGTATAAACTTAGATAAAGGGGTAGGAATACAGTATTCATTGCGTAGGTGTCTAGTGAGACTTCAGATAACTAGGAAACCCAGATAGTAGTGCGAAGTTGAATGCTTTTGCTAAAACAGCCACTATGCAAATAGTCAACAATATTGACCTTTAAATTATCTGTGCATAGTCCAGTTACCAGCTTAATTTTGTTCAATTTACTATAGATTTTCTTCCAACATTGAAAGAGAGAAATCTATTTGTTTTTTACAGAGGATGTAATTCTGACACAAAGTTTTTCAGAAAATAACAGGATTTCTGGAAAAGTCTTCTACTCTAGGACTGTGTTGAAAATTTTAAACAAATTAAAAACCATACAAAAAAACTCCTGCAAAACGTAGAATTCATTTTTATCCACAGGTTACTTTTTTCCAATGACATTTAAAATTTCATGAAATACTGTATTTTGTGAGGTGAATTGCATATGGCATGTGCCATTTAGCTTGGTATTGAATGTGTAAACCTGACTGGCTTCAGAAAAAAAAAAAAAAAAAATGAAAAAGTGGAGTTACTCTGAGCTTGCTAAGCATGAAACTTGTAGATAAAAAATAAAGTGTTTTATAGGTTGTTAGAAGGGAAACAAAAGCTACCTAATAAAGAGCCTGTAGAAAGCATCCAAATCTTGAACTTTCATACTATGGAAGGTTTAGAAAAGCAGCATGATAAGGAACTGGTTTGAAAAGAAATTATGCATGAGTATTAGGAGTATTTATAGAGTTAAAGAAAAATTAATAAGTCTACAAATATCCACAGTGGTTAAAAGAAGCAAAGCTTCTTAACGTGGTTTGACAGCAGCGAAAGACTAAAGAAAATGCTTGGAATCTGTCTCTAAATCCCAGCTGTGTGATAAGTCAAGCACACTGGGAAGACCCAAAGGTAAGAAGTGTAGATGGAAAAGAATTGACTGGAGAAATAGAAGGGGTGGATGTTTTGTGCATTTGCTGCCTAGAGTGGATGATTAGCATAATTAATCTATACTTTGCACTTACCCAGAGGGGGAGTGATTCCTTGATGCACCTGGTGAATAAAGTGATTGAGTAAACTAAAGGAGGGAATTGATAATGCAGCTACACTACAGCCTTGTGAGTAGCAAGCAGGTTCTTCCAACTCATCATAGCTGCCTATGTCTTGGGGAGAAGACGAGAATGGGATTTGTCTGTTTATGACCTGACCCATGTTGTGCAGAGGTCATAAATGGGAATGCAAGAACTACATGAAGTGGAGAGAGACTGGCTGCCTGATGGGAAAGCTGGTGGAAATCAGTAGTGTATCAGTGTCTTTCTTCAGGAATACGTGATATTAGTACTGAGCATGGAGGAATATGTCAGTTCGGTCTTTCCCTGCCTCTTCTCTTTTTTTTTTAATTATTTTTTTTCTTCCATCTTCTTCCTTTTTAAAAGCAAACTCACATGTGGCACTGTCCATTAAAACCCAAGGATTCATTTTAAATAACAATGTCTTAGCAAAAAACGTGCAAGTGAGTAGTACTAGAATCTCCTGAAGAAGTTGTATCTAGAGGTCATTTCTTTGCATTTTTTTAGAAATTCTCTTTAAGAATGTAAAAATTCTGGCTGTTGCGCAACTTCAGGAAAAACTCTATTTTAAAAGTTCTCTGAATACAAGACAGTGTTTGAAATATACGTCTAATTTACAGAGAACAAAGTTAGTTCCTGAAGTGGTGTAGAACTGCAGATTGTAATTGATTTTGACTGACTGATTCTGATAACTTGCAGGATTACTTTAGTGTTGTTCATATGCTGCCTCACTGTGCATGGATTTAGAGGACCAGTTGCTAAAAAAATGAGGGAAGTTTAAGGCAACATGAATAGTGAGACTCAGAGAAGGGTACTAATTTGGGCATTAAATATTCCCTTTTATGTATGCAACTTCATTCATTTATGCATTTGTTTTCCTCAACATCCTCTTGCTCTTTTAAGAGTAGGATTGAAAACGCATTTAATGTGGGTTAGTATGAAGAGACGTCTCAGAATTAGAACCTTGATATGGCACTAGCATAGAGTAGAATGAGAAATAAGAACCGAGAAAAAGGAAGACAATGGATGTTGTACTGAAGAACGAAAAGGAAATAGCAGCAGATAATCAGAAGTGAAAGACAAGCCTAAATGGTGTTAGGAAAGACAGTGTCTCAGTATTCAATATCTTACTAAGTATGTTGTTGAACACATGATTCTCTTGAAAAACCTCTTGCTTCTGTCATCAACACGTTAATGCCTGGTGGTGTTCATGGCTTTATATTTTACGATAATTATCAGAGCATCACTGATGAAAACATTTCTTGTAAGAGTGTAACTAATTGACTTACTTGGGTTTGTTTTATTCTACAGATAGAAAAATAGCAAAGGACTGATGTAATTTGTTTCAAAGGGACACATTTTATAGCAAGGTTTGGCAAACTAATCAGAGAAATTGATAGTTAAATTCTCAGTGACAAACTTCAAGATGAATAGCAGAGCACAAGCTAAATGTATTCTTCATTATGTGATTCTTCATTATGTGATTCTGTTGATAGTCTGTTTTGGATGATTTGTACAAAAAGGCTACCAGATGGTCCCTAATGGCACTATGACTCTGTTGTGCCAGGTTTTGCTGCAATAATAAACTTAATGAAATGAACATTCGCAAAGTCCTCACCCTCTTCCCTCAGCTCACTCACTTTCCAAATGCACCTGAATTGTCTTGTGCAATTTAGCTGTTTCAAGAAGTTGCATTTTCGAATATTTCCCTTAAGCATTCAGAAGTCTGGTTTTCAGAAACACAGAGTATTCAAGCACAAACCATGTCAGTAGGTGTTGCAGATATAAAGCTCCATAAGTTTAAGTCTCAGTTTAGTATAGATAATGATAGAAAAAGTGAGTTTCCCCTTCAGCTTAAGAAAGAATTAAAAATAATCAGAGGCAATTTTGCTAGAAAGGAAAAACACCTCTGTTAAGTCTAGTACCCATCACTCAAATATATGCTGTCCAGTAGCTACACTGGTCATGGCACAACTGGAAAGATGTAATATCTTTAACTACAGGGCAGATATTCTGTTATTCTGTTGAGAGCTTGATTTATTTTTTGTAATCTCAATACTTAAAGTGTTATGGAAAAAGGTATTTGTAGGCTGAATTAGATGTATAACTCTCACATCTAGCCAAGATGTTTCTAGTCTAAGTTGCCAAGGAATTTGGTGGAGGAAATAAAGAGAGTATACTATACATGAAGACCACTCATCTGACCTAAAGAAGGTTAAAGCTTCATGTGATTTTTTTCCAGATGGTGGCTGATCTTGAGTTTGGGAGGTGACACAGATGTGTACTAATAGGGGAATTATTATTTCATAGATATAAATCACTATGTCTTTTCAGTCCTAGTGTCTGTTTCCCACCAAAGTCTTCCAGTACCTTCTGAGGGAAGAACTGTATGCTATTCATATGTTCATGATATCTTTCCTTTTCTTGTTTTGTTTTAAAGGATTAGATGTCTCAAGCAAGTGAAAGATTGCCATTAATGAAGGAGTTGCATTCTGGTATGAGAAGGTATCAAATATGTAGTAATTTCTTTATCTCTCTTACATTACAGGAATAATTATGTGCAAGTTAATTATATAAAATTTAAAAGTCAGAGTAGAGCTTACAGCCTATGAATACTGTTGTTATCCTCACACAGTACTGTGACATAATTGATCAAAATAATGCTTAGGGTCCTGCCATTACGGATTCATTTGGTGTTCATTAGAGTATCACTGATCATAATGATTTCATTTGATACTCAGAGATGTCATATGTTTCTCCATAGGTTTTGAGAGACACTTAAAATGTAGGATGTATTATTTAAAGGATGTATTATTTAAAAAGGTACACAATATAAGAACCATTTTATTTTTCTATTTAAATAGTGAAGGTGTGAAAGAATTTGAAATTTTAAGACAGGCATAGAAAATGCTTACTTTCTGATACTGCCCTATAAGAAAAAATTATCTGTCAGAGGGGACCTATAGTTAGGACATATTAGAAAAAGAGTATTGAGGATTTAAAAGAGAAAAAAAAACAGGATCATAATTCAGGAACTTAGACCATCTTTGACTTCAGAAAAAATCTGTTGTTACTTTTCTTAGTCTGTCTCCATTTACACAAGCTAAAAAGTTCTAATTGACATGAAGTGAACTTCAGTACTTATGCATACCTTCTTCTCTGCCCTTCTCCTGGATTTATATAGATCTAAGGTAGAATAAGCAGAACTGGAATATTGTTCATAAGATAATCTATTAGGAACACTGATTTCTGTGTCAGAATGCTGCATACTCCTGTCAGTATTGCCTTGCCATTGCTGAAACTAGATTTTCAGGGACAAATTCATGAGACAAGGTTGCCTTTCTTTGTCTTGTTGATTCTGATTTGAGAAAGTAAACTGAAACTCCTAGTTGCTTCTGATGTTTCCTGGGTAAGGATGGAAAAAAATCAATTACGATCAGTCTTTTCATCCTGCTATGTTCAGAGAGGTTGCCTGGAGTTACTGTACATTTAAAAGGAAATGTGGAAGTATTTTCTGTACGTCCAAAGAGATTGAAAATTGTGCCTTCCCAATGAAACTGTTGTAGTCATGCTTCCCAGTGTCTAAAAGCAGTTGGACAAGGAAAGTCTTCCTTAAGGTAGATTGAGCATTCAGCATGATTAAAATTCTCCACACTGTAAGTTCTTCGGTATATAAAAGCTAAATTCACCTTCATTCTCATAGCTTAGCTTCTGAAAGCAATGTCTTGATGACCAACAGTCAATGGCACAAACTGGAATGCAAATCTCGGGAGGCAAATGCTTACAAGCCAAAAGGGAACTGCATTGTAAAGCTACAATATTTTGCTTGATCTTTCAAATATCTCTTCCCTTTTTTTCAACTGCCTCATGTGGCTTGAATACAGATTCAAGCTACATTCTTCTGTTTCTGAAACCATTGACCCTTTTAAAACAGACATTATTGTAATAGGTTCTTTAGTTGGACTTAGTAACCTTTCCTTTCCCCTAGCGCTACAAATAAACAGAAAATAGTAGCATATAGAAAATGTGTTTTCCCTTCAGTGAATAATTTAGCAATTTCTTGCATGTTCCTGCAGAAATCATTCTTGGATTGCAAGGTATAATTAGAATGTACTTTCAAATCTAGTAGTTATACACTGCTGAAATAAAAGGTCACACAGGAAAGTCCCGTGTCTTTTTTTTTTTTTTTTTACTTTTTTTTTCTTTCACAAAAGCAAGTGCCTTAAGTTAGACTCTTCACTCCATGTTCAGATGACTGAAGTGGCTTCATTATTAAAGATTTTGAATGATGAGCACCCAAATGAATATAAATCTATTCAACATATTTTATTCTTAAGAAATTCCATATTCTTTCTAAACAATCTATCTGTCTATGAAAGGAGCACCTCTAGTTTTAAATTTTGACTTCAACTCTTCTTGAAAGGTAAGCCACTTGAGTTATTAAATAGAGTTATGGCCCCTGCCTCACAAAATGGTGGTGGTCTTGGGCACTTTGGAGCTAAAACAGATAATAGACAATGATTTTAATTTTTTTTTTTTTTTAACCTGATAATGATTTATCCTGTTAATTCTACCTAATCTATCCAGCTCTGTGGCAAGATAGCACTAGCTCCAGACACAGGTCAAATTATTTGCCTGTAACTTTCAAAAAAACTAAGGGACCTAGACAAGAAGTCTTCATTAAAAAACTAGAATGTTGTTGAGCTGTTCAGACAGCCTGCAATGACTTATTCTAGGCTACTAGGAAGTAGACCCATACAATGAATCTGCTTTTATGCATTTAGTTGCTATTGAATACAGCTATTACATAGCAGATTACTGGCAGACCTGATACACTCTATTTTGAGTGCAACCTTAAAGGGAACCAGTTTAAGTTTAAGGCTTACAAACTGAGCTAGTACTCACATCAAGCAACTCTATCTGCTGCTGCAAAAGAGCTAAAATCATCCATTTAATCTCTCTAAAGATGGCTTCTGACTCTGGAGGGTTAAAGCAATTTATATAGTACTGTTTTCTGACTTTTTGTTGCGCTTTTAAATCTCTGCCACATCTCTTGGTGTTTCAGTCTGCCTGAGTCCATGCAATTTTTAAATTGCCTTTGACCTTTGAGCAATTTATCAAAGAAAATTAATTCCAAAGGAAACATCAAATCTGACTGTGAGATTTGCTGTTTCTCTGGAAAACTCCAAACCCAGTGCCATAAAGTTAATGTACTCTCAGAGAGCTTAACAGTTGTGGTGGCTTGAAGAATATTATGGCACAAGGCCTATGGAAATAAGGGGGTTTATGTGGTCCCAGAACAATGAAGTTAAACTCAAATATTTCTAATTGTTCCCCAGAAGTAGATAGCCATAAAGAAATTCAGGTTGGAAGGGACCTCTGGAGGTAATTTTGTATAATCGCCCCCTCAGATCAAGGCCAGATGAGATGTGACTGTTCAGGACCTCACCTAATTGACAATAAAATAACTAGAAAGAACCTCATGAACCCATAGGGTTTAATGGAGTGCATTTCTCTACTTCAGCTGTCCTAAAATCAAGTTGTGGTTTTTCTGAATGATAAAAATCTGTGCAAGATTATGGCTCCTTCCACTAACACTCATAGATTAATACTGCACTTGAAATAGGCAAAAAATTACAAAAATTAACCAGCATAAATTCAAAGTCTTCAGAAAGGGCTCATTTATGAAAAACAATTACACATGGGATGTTCGGTTTTTTTGTTAAGATTACCTTCCTCCCTCTCTTCTCATTGTGGTATGTTTCTGTTTGGATAGTGAAGTTAGAATAAGGTTATTTGTACGATTCCTTGTCTTACCCACTGAAAATTTTCCCTCCATTAATGTTTTATTTTTCAGAAATAAATTTTTTGTATGTTTTAGAAAAGCTTTTTTTTTTTTTCCTAACTCTTGTGTAGTTATACTTCATGTAAAATGGACAATTCCTCTTTCTAGAAATTAGAACATACAAAAACCCCTTAAGGCATTTCTGCAATCCTGAGCCCTAATATTGAATATTTGAATTGGAATGATAACTAGAACCTCTAAAAAAATTGAAAACATTTTAAATACCAGCATATGATGATGTTTTTATTTGTATTTTTCTTATCGTTAAACTTATCACTTTTTTTTTTACAACTTTCTTATTTCAGCACTGCTTGTATATACTAGTTAAATACAACAATATTTTAACTGCAAAGGCTTTAAATAAGTTTTTCTCTGGGTTTTTCTGAGTGTTTTTATATATTTTTCTTATTTTGTCTTGTGCAATAACATAAATTTTGAGTCGTATTTACCCTGAAGCTGTCTTTATTGCCATTAAATTTGAAGATTCTTAAAAGTAATTCTGATTACTCTATCGTAACAGAGTCACCATATCTGTTTACAGGGGTCTGCTGTTGTACGGCACCTGTAAAACAGAACGCCATGTCATCTGGAATATCATGTTAAAATTACAATAGTTCTCCTCTACCTGCTGCTTTTGCACAGGTGCTAAGTTGTCAATAACAAATGAGCAACTTGAAAAAAAAAAAGCTTAGGAGTAATAATAATGGAAAAGGACGGTAGAATAAGACACTGGTTAATGAACTCTAAAAGAAACAAAACCGCAGCAGTTTTGCCTCCTGCATCCTGGTGAATATTGTCTAAAACCATAGCTGTGTGAGAGAAAAATTCTCTATGGGATGATTTTTCTCTCCTCAGTGTCAGAGCTCCTTCGAGTCAGAAATCCCACAAAATAGTTTAGAATCATAGAATCATAGAATGGTTTGAGTTGGAAGGGACCTTAGAGATCATCTAGTTCCAACCCCCCTGCCATGGGCAGGGACACCCTCCACTAGCCCAGGTTGCTCAAAGCCTCATCCAGCCTGGCCTTGAACACCTCCAGCGATGGGGCATTCACAGCTTCTCTGGGCAACCTGTTCCAGTGCCTCACCACCCTCATAGTGAAAAATTTCTTCTAATAGCTAAATCTACCCTCTTTCAGCTTAAAAGCATTGCCCCTTATCCTGTCACTATACTCCCTGATAAAGAGTGTTTCCCCATCCCTCCCATAGGCCCCCTTGAAGTACTGGTAGACTACTATTGGGTCTCTATCGTTGGTTGTTCAGCACCTTCTAAAATGTTTTTGCACTCTTACAGAAGTAATCTCTTGAAAAGAGGTGAAACATAGGCACAATGTAAGTAGGTGCAAAAGGATTTAACTTTTCTTTGACTGAAGTCCTGCCAGGTGACCACTGACACTCAATGCTATAAGTTTCTGGTGGGAAGAAACTAAGCATCTAATTGAGGGTGATAATTGCTAAATATTGACGTCAAAGATGGCACTTCAGACTGTGTGAGGAGAGTCAGTCTAAAGTTTTATTTCACACAGAATGCAATAGTTTTTAGCTTACATCTTTCTGGATAGTAGTATGCATGTTGATCCACTGAGATTACTATAGAGGCTGTGTGTTGTGGTTACACTTCATATTCTTCTGTCTCCATGAGGTTGCCTCTTAGTATGATATCCAAAAAGAGTTGCACATGTAAATACAGACATCCACTCACAATGTTTTCACCTGTCCACGTCACTTCTGAAGCATCCACAAAAAGAATATTAACAGTAATATTTCGGTAGGATCAAAACCTGCTAAGCTCCAAGATAAATATGAAGCTTGTGCTATTAGAGCACATGTTGATATAAATCAGCAGTTTGCATGTTAAATAAGAGGTATAAGCATTTTTTGCCAATGTCTGTCACTACAGGTTCTAATAACTATTATCACATAAGCACAGCAGTATGTGCACTGTAGTCTAAACAGGAGACAGATACCAGCTGAAGGTTTGTCTACCCCAAAGATGCAGCTAGGCACTTATTTCATCTGTTTCTAGCTTGTGTGGCTACACCATTGTCAGAAATGGTTTGTTTTGGTTTGTTTTTTTTTTTTTTTTAATCTTTAGGACAACATAAATAAATTGCTGTAGCAGAATACTGGTTTAGGGCTAAATGTCTGGTCAGTCACCTAGAGGCAAAGTGGCCTTTATGCAAACATTCAACAACATGTAGCTTATGACCTCTCGAAAATACAATTGCTTCCCTAACAAAGTAATCAATTAGTAGCTTGGCTGAGCTGAGCTATTACCTTCTCTTAGTACTACATGATAGTTTTCTGGCATTCTCTGTAATAGGTGATCAAACCTATATCCTTCCACACCTGCCTTTTTAGCCTTGTTACTAACGAAACCATTATAGACACAAGAGGAAAGGAAAGCAAGAAACCCAAAGCTGCTACAAGGTCAGGGATCAGGTAAGCAGAAGCAGCTTGTTAACAGCATTCTCAAAGGGAAGCCAGTCACTAAGAAATTGTTTGTGCACCAGTGAATTAGAGACACATAGTTTGTATACATCTGTTTGTCAAAGACCCTAGAAACTGCCTCAGTAATACTGATGCTGTAAGAGACTGTGAAAGAACAGACAGTTTAACAAAGGTTAGGGACAGCTTTGGCATATTCATTCCTTTGATACGGCTTTTCTCTCTGAAAATAATGAGTTGTTGCTGTGACACCAAAGTGCCAGAAAGTGGAAAACAGGTTGAATAAATGTGTCATTCAATCATGAATCAGAACCAGATTTTGTTTTCTTTAATCATGGTATCAGAGTTGAACCCACATGTACAGAAGGAGCAGTCCTACTCCAGTCCCTCACAGGAACAGATCTAGGAACAGATCAAGCTACAATACACAAAGCTTTTCCAGTGCAGAGTTGCAGAGTCTGTTTTGAGACAGATAGAGAGGCTCTGTTTTTTATAGTTCCACAGACCTTATGAGCACACACCTGATGCTATGTCTCTGTATAAATGTTGAATTTCAGGCGGGAATATGTACACATAGTCTCTTTTCTTAGCAAAGCAACAATATTTAACATTGACTGGACCTAATGGTACACAGAATTCAACTTAAGTTTTTCTTCATCTTTTGTGGGCCTGCTTCCTAATATTGTACTGCATGGTTTTATCTCATGCACAGTTGTGCTTTTGAGATGTATTTGCTGTCTGAAATATGGCTGAGGGATCAGCTGCACTGTTAGCACTCTGGTGCAGCCGTAGTATTTTAAATCACTGCAGGAGTGGTCAATCAGATGAAGATATGGGTGTGTGCACACATATATATATGCCATGGGAAATATTATTTTTGATGGGTGAGAAAACAGAGAGAGACAGGCATACTGTCTCTGTCTATGTCAGCTTTTACTATTGGCTCATTATTTTACTAATACAAAATGATCATGATAATAATTTTTTTAAAAATTATCCACATTTGTGTTTCTTTGGACTTGCTGGGTTGTCTCTTTTTCTTGAATCATAAAGTAACCATTCCCAGAAACTTGTCTGTGATTTTTTAGGATATGACTTATTAAAAATATTTATATTGACTTTCCTTATAAAGAAAGATTACCAAGCTTATGTTAATGAGCTATTGTTAGGGTAATACTGTGTGATTTTCCAGCAATGTTTGGTTATTGGTCACTAACAAATTTTAGTAGGGGTTTATGACAATCTACAACCTCAAAAAGAGGGTATTACAAAGAAGAAAACTATTTTTTGCAGGAAATAATGCAAATTCCCTCTTGCTTTCATTCTAAAACTCAAAGCTGACTATGCACAACTTTTCCCAAAGTAATTATTTACTCAGAGACTTTCCTCCCCTAAAGAGGGATTGAATTGGCAAAAACAGGCCTTTTTCTAGCGTCAGTGAGAACTTCACTACTTTCCTTTAAAACTGCATGCTCATTTTTCCTAAGGATTTCTTTCCAAACAGCTTCTTGACAAATATTCAACTCTTTTTAGTGCATAGAAGGCGAATTCCTTTTGGGCACATATGTATGTATGTGAATGTAAGTGCAATCTGAGCATCTGTGTGCCAGATTCAACTGCTTAACAGATGAGAGGTTTCTAGATCTCTTGCTGTGCTAGACACACTGACCCCTGGGAACAGAAAACATGTAGTGTCTTCTCCAGCTGGGATGGAACAAGATTTACCTGGAGCTGGGTGTTCAAGAGAGGGAAGCTAGAGTGGGGGGTATAATCCAAGCCCAGATGACTGCCTTCAGAACAGCTGACTAATTGAGATATAGGAATGTGGAAACATTTGGTTTTGGAGAGAATATTTTCATTTTGTCATCCCTTTTACCACTGATACCACTGGAGGATCATACAACAGTGGTCTACTCTACAGAGAGGAATAAGACTGTCAGACATTTGCCTGGAGGGCATTACCTAGATGCATTGAGTTCAAACAAATCCATCTGTTGACACACTTCAAATAACTGTCCAAGATGTTTGGAAGGATACAGACCAAAAATCTTGTGGCTCAAAGACAGTATTAGTGATCCTGATTGTCCCCATGCAATAAGGTAAGAAATGGGTGGTCAGCATTTCTGCCTTCAGAAGAGAGCTGTACTTTTCTGTATATAGACTCTGGCTTTGGTTCAGCTCATTTCCACTGACAGAAATCCAAGACACAAAGCAAGAACAAGTGAAGCAGGCTGATAAGAAAGTTTCAAGTTACAGATAGAACAAGAAATGTTTTTCCCATCCTGTAAAATATGTAGGTTTTGGAGGGAAAAAAGAAAACCCAGACAAATAAAAATAAGCTTGCATTTGACCCTAGAGGTAAGTCAAGACTATTGTAAGGATTTTTCCATGTTTTTGTGTTTTGAGGTTTTTTAGGTTTGTTTGTTTGTTTGTTTGTTTGTTTTTTAATAAAGAAAAGGTACAGCAATCATCAGAATGCAACAGGTTTGTTAGCATTATATAATTATATTATATATTCTCAAGGAGTTGCTCAGCTTAAACTGGTATGTTTCCAGGGAACTCCACTGCTCCATGTAGACTTACTGGTAGGGTTATTCCATGTTTAATTCAGTGTATGCTTTTGCATAAAAGGTGAATAATTTGGTAACAGAAGATGACTTGCCCACAGCGTGGAAGATAGAGACTTACTCTAATCAAGTAGAGTAGATAACTGACCCGGTGTTGCTACAGATCCCAAGGCAGCTCTTAATCTGCTCCAGTGAAAAGAGTAGCTGGCCACTCTTTTTTATTAAAATTCCCACTGCATTGATGAACCTATGACAGCAACTATTGCCATTACCACATATGGTGCTGAATGCACCAAATTTTTCTGATGAAGTTACTTTCTAACTTCATGCAAGATAAATTGCAGTGCTGAAAGCTCAAGGAAATTCTCCAATGACACTTAATGCTTGGTCCAAGTAATGAACTGTGTGTAAATGTAGTATTGGTAAACTAAATACAATGAAAGATTTAGATGATTTTTGGAGAAGTGCAAAGAAGATTCCTATTGTGTTCCTATTTCTCATGTATTTATTTCTTCTTTTGTCTGTTTTTCCAGTGATAGAACATTCCCTATTTTTGACAATTCATTTGTCTTCAACATCGTTGCATTTCTCAAAGTACTTGAAACGATTTTTAAGAAATAGAAGTTTATATTTGCAGGCTTATTGACTTTTGCTACAGCGACCTAGGTAGAAGTCAATGGCAGTCAGGTGAGACTGAATGAAAGCTGAAAAATTTCACCAAACATTACTGCAGTGAAGTGAGTTTGAATTACAGAAATAAAATAAAAGGTCAGAAATTAAACTTCGCTCTTTACCTTTTTAGTTCCACAATATTGGCTCCTGTAAGCCAACTAGTAGCACTGAGGGATCCCAGAGAAGTAAAACTAGGCTTCACACTGTACCAGAAAATGTGTTTGTAAGAAGCAAAATTCATGGGCAGAAGGTGAGTTGGTTAAGCTAATGGAGCTTTTGTCTTCCTCTCTCTCTCACTTTCATCTTTAAATTCTGTGAATTCAAGGTAAATGTCAACTGTATTGTGAAGGGTTTCATCCTCAAAAATGGCATTTGCCCTGACTACTAATCCATAGTATATTATAATGGAGTGTAACCACTAAGCAAGTGAATCCACTTTTCTCTTACAGTCCTTCTAGGACAAAGACAGAACCCACTCATTTAAAAGTAATGGGAGGCCTTTGACATATTTCTGGATCCTTTATACATGAGACTATAATCAGGAGTTTCACTGAGACAGTGTCGACATTTATTTCTCACTAACGGCAAAAGGAGGCAAAAGGGGTTGGCAGATGGGGCTATACTATATCCTCTCCTGCCTCCCATAAACATTTCAGAGCACCACCTATTTGAAGGCCTTTCCACCCTGAAAAGTGTCCAGTCCTCTTGTTATTTTTTAAGAAAAGCTGAAAGAGTCTTAGGGGAAAATAATAGTAATAGTAATAGTAATAGTAATAGTAATAATAATAATAATAATAATAAAAATTTTGGAGGATGACTTGACAGTGTTGAGCAAACACAAATAATTACATCTTTTCAGCAACAGGCTGAGTTCAAAGCTCCACGGTGATACAGAGGACTTCATATTCACATTAAATTTAAGCACAACAAAGTTCTTTATCTAAATCTAAGCTCATTAAACTCTCTTTACAGATCCCTTCAATCAACTATGCAATTAATATAAATACCTGTCTTGATGTAGGATGAACTGTCAAATAGTGCAAAGTGCTATAAAGGAAGACAAGGTGGAAACGGCAACTATTACATGTGTAAATTAGTCAGAGGAATCTTAGACATAATAAAAACTTTTTTTTTTTTTTTTTTTTTTTTTTTAAGAAGGAACACTGACAAGGTAAAACTTAAGAGCAAGCACAATATTTAACCATCTCTTAGCGCTAAATGAAAATTCCAGACATAATTTCTTGGATCAGTGAATTCTAGAATGAAAACAGGTGAAGTACTGAGAGGAAGAAAAAAACCCCTTTTAATCAGATCAGGAATAGTTTTATTTCTGTTTTCTCTCCTGTGCTAGAATGAGCGTTAGCAGATGATTGCCTGTACCTGTAAAATTATAGAAAAAAGACAAATGGCAACCTAACTATTAAAAGGTTCATTATACAAAGCATAGAAGACAATAAAACTGCAAGAGAAGAATGAAAATGCTGCTCTTACTCGTGATAAAGACCATATCCTTTCACTGGAGAACAAATCTCTTATTTCACTTGTCTACAACTACCTCTAGTGACAACTACATAACAAAAAAGTCTTTCCTGCTCTACTGCAGCTTTGATGTTTTTCAATAAAATAAATAATTTAGCTATCTCTGCTAATGTATATTTGGAAATTTAGGAACGTTGTCTAATTTATCACAGAATAACTAGATTGGAATAGATATCTTGATATCGTCTAGTCCATCCCCTCCTTCTCGAGTGTCAGAGAAGTTACAAGTAAAATAAAAATTGCAGCATATACAACTTGGCAAAATTTGGAAACTGTGTTATGCTGAAAAGTCTACACAAAGTGGTAAGATGGATCTGATTTTTTTTTTTTTTCAAAAATAGCCTATTTTATTCAACAGGGTTTTGTTTTTAACCTAGATAATTTCAAGATCTCTTTATTTAAATAATAAAACATACATTTCATTGTTTTAATATTATGGAACTGTAATATATTATAATGTATAATTTCTGACTGGACATAATTTTTATATGCTTATTAATCAGGAGAAAACTGAGTGTAATTTAAGCTGAGGTATCAACAAAATTCCTTAGCTTTGACGCTTCACACTCTCTCTTTTCCCTTGAAATATGACCTTGGAAAGATTTTAGCTTCCTCCCAAACTACATTTTTTGAAATTCAGTTGCAGTTTGCCAAATATAAGTCTTTCATCTAAAGCATTAAAATGCAGCAAAAGTTTAAGTCAAACTTTCTGGTTTGGGACTTTCCTTATATATTACCTCCGTTGAACTTGAAGTGCTTTTATCTCTATCTACGAACTAGTTTTAATCTAATTTACTAATTTTTTTTAATTATTTTATAATATGAAGCAGATTAGATATATTCACTAACCAAAAATATTTAAAATATCCTCCTTAAAGATTACTTTGCAATTAGAATAATGAGCAGCTTCTTAGGCAAAGTGAGTTTTTAATCTCATTGAACTTTAAGTTTGAAACCTTCTGCTAGATACAAGTCTCTGGAAGCCTGGTAGGACAGTAGCATGACATAGCACAGAGTATCACAAGTAGTAGCTCAGAGGCCAAATACTGAGAAGCTACAGTATTATAAGAGGAAAGGTTTAATAAAGAGAGATCATGAAAGAGAGAAGGAGGAATAGATGCACAATGGTTCTTTAAAAGAATTACACCTAGATAAGCAGTCATCCAGAAAGACTGACTTCTGGAAAAGGGAGAGATACTTGGGACTGTCTTTATGCTTGTGACTTTCATGAGATACAGAGCACTTTGGAGTGTCGTTTCAGCCATATTAACATTGTACATGTCTTAATATATAATATTTAGTACCAAAGAGGCTTGAATTTGTCACTAGGATTAGTGAGGGAAAAAGGCATGTGAAAGATGGTTTACATTCTTTAAGGCAAAGGAGGGAAAGATAGCATACAGAAAGTTTAGAGTGACAGTCCTGGAGTTAGAAAGAATGTGTGAGGATGTAAAAAAAATACATAAAATTACTTACTTGATGGTTATGCTTTATTCCTGCTTTCTCCCTTAATTTGAATAGATTAAAAGGTAAAATCACTTCTTTGTAAGGTGTCCCATGTTTTTGATAATTTTTAACATCAGCTCGTGTTTGTTAGATGTTGCCAAGCCTGGTAGCCCAGCAAGGGCAAGGATTGCACAGCTCTATGACTCCGAGTCCGACTTGTGGTAACTCACAGACATATACCACAGGTATACGGATATATGTGGCTGGCCACACATGTTAGATGACATGTAGAACACTCACACAAGCACAAAGAGCAAAAAGTGCATCATTCTGCTCCTCTCTCTGGACAGGCAGGACAGAGGTCCACTGGTGAAAAAATATACATACATATGTGTAATGCAGACCCCATTAGCAGTGGGGCTCAGACACTTGGTGCATCCAGTAGCTGCCACTGGGTCCTAGTATCTTCTGTATCCTTTATCCAGTTGTGTCTCTGTTTTGACATTCTTGTTCCTCCCCAGAGACCACACTTTCCCTATGGCTGGTTCCACAGGACATCCTGAAATAAGTCTGGTACAGTCCCAAGAGGCTCTTCTCCAGTAATGTGTTTCCTGCCTCCCCTCAGTTCCAAAGATGAGCCGCGGAGCTCTTCCTGCTGCCTCACTTTGATGTCCAGAGGCTGACAGTTCCTATGATAAGCCTGGGAAGAGCAAGGGCAGGGTATTATTCAGGGTCCTCCACCTGTCACTGCCTTGCTGTGTTACTTTGTAGGTAACTGTATACCAAGTTTTTATCACATAACTGAACAATTTTCCCAACCAGTTGTGTGATATTGTAATCAGAATTAAAATAAAAATCACCCCACTATGTGCATCATCTTACCTTCTAGTGCAATGTCTACTTTAAACATAGGAAACACCTCTCAAACAAATAAAAGAATTACTCTCATACAAGTAAACACTTACCAAAATATTTTCTTTACCTTTGGAGCTTTTTTTGAGATTACATTAATAAATATGAGGAAAAAGAGTACTTAAATGTTTAACATGAAGGTATTGTTGACTGTCACAAAGTTTTGGCAATCGTGATATAAATATTTAGACTCTGAGTGCCATTTGAGAATTTATGAGGAGGAAATTGTAGAAATTATTCTTTTACAGAAAAGGATATTTGGACTTTGCTGCTCAGAAAATAAAAAAATAAAGCCTTGTGATACGTTAATTTTTTGGATTACAGTGTTGGTCAGCAAGACATGCATAAACTGATAGAAAATATTTTAAGCAGGAAATTTGTAAGCCTAAGATTCAATCTCAGTAAAATATTTTGGAGTAGGTCTAGTTGTATGGGGCCACTTTTAGCTCTGAACTAATGGGAGAATTAGTGGTGTTATCACCATGAAGACCATGTAAATAACCTACTGTTTGTTGAATGACCTGTTGTTTGCTGGATGAAACCCAGGTAACTTAACACAACTTCACACAGTTAGATAATTTGGGTTCTAAATGAGCATGTGTGGTGGGTTAGCCCTTGGCTCGGGGCCAAGCCACACACACCCGCTCACACAGTTCCCGCCCCCACCCAATTATAGGGGAGAGAATTAAAGGGGTAAATGGAAAAGGTTCTGACTGGGCAGGATCAGCCCCATTGGCAGATCCTCTAGTGTTGACTAGCCAAGTGGCTTTTGCTAAATGTGTATCCCAGTTTTTGGGGTAAAACTTAAATATGAGAAAAAACTTCTTCACAGTGAG
>NW_010115630.1:0-224 GCF_000699245.1 Pterocles gutturalis
GGCTGGGCACAGTGTGTCCCAGGTCTGGGTGGCTGCAGGGTGCCAGGCTGTCCCCAGGCTGGGCACAGGGTTCCCCAGGTCCCACTGGGGGGGTGGGCAGGCTGTCCCTGGGCTGGGCACAGGGTTCCCCAGGACTGGGAGGGGGCTGTCTGTCCCCAGGATGGGCACAGGTTGTCCTAGGTCCAGCTAGGGGGGCCTGGCTGTCCCCAGAAACGGCCACAAGG
>NW_010115631.1:0-21435 GCF_000699245.1 Pterocles gutturalis
CCTTTTCTGTCATTTAAACCCACATTTCAGAGCAGTAATCTCAATTTAGGGGAATATTGTGCTTTACAAGATGTTTGTGCACTCAGATCCCAGGCTGTCACAGTAATAAAAAAAATAAAGCCCTTTATAAAAATAACATTTATGTTACTGTCCCTGTTCACCAGCAGAAAAGCTTGGATGCACAGGGGTAAAGCAAGTTATCCAAATCACCCCAGACAAAGACAGAGGAATCAAGCTGTTTCGCACTCCTGTCCAGCGGCTCCAGCAGCCCTTTGTAAAGGGGAAAGGTGGAGAAGCCCCCACAGAACTGTCCGGTTGCACTTTCTGTAACGCACACAGGCACAGCCGCAAGGACCAAAGCCAACAGGGATCTGCCTTGTGAGCACACCCCACCCAGCCTCTCCTCGTTCTGGCCAAACATGGGCTTTCCTTTCTGTCTGCTCCTCTCTGCCTTTTTAAGGGGGAAAAGGAAACCTGCAACTATCACAGCATCCATCTAATTTTTAATCCCAACATGTCAAAAAGCTTTTTACCCAACATGAAAGGCTTAATTCACACTTAATATCCATCCTCCTGAACCCCAAGTACACCACACCCCTAACTGGGAGGAGGGAAAGCAGAAGGTGTTGGAGCAAGCACAGAAAAGGTCCAACTCCTGCTCTGGGTCACTGTGGCCACAGCTTCCCCTGCGGTGCTGGAGCTTGGTGCTCAGCAGCAGGCGAGGAAGAAGGCACCCTGCAGCAGGACAAGCAGCTGGGCTTGGCTTGGACAAGACAGGCAAAGCTGACACAGCTCCTGGCCCGTGAGGGATGGCCAGTGAGGCAAGCATCTTCACGTGGTACACAGGCTTCCTACCCCATCACCATTTTTACTTCAACCGAAGAAGCCAATTAACATTTAGATTTGGCCTGGAAAAGGGCAGAAATCATTTCTTCTTCTAGTGCTGCAATTTTAGTAGATGCCGTGGCCACAGTACCTGGCACGTGCAGAGTCAGCTGCTGCCCAGGTAAATGGGATTCCTGTGCACCGAAGCACTCCCTGGGCAACAGCAGACCTGACCCCCCCAGAGTCAAACACGTGGCCTCATCTACACTCACTGTGATTTCTTTTCCTGTGTTCAACAATGAAAGTACTTGCAACAGCCTGATCCTGAAAAAAATACCAATGCATGAATAAGTTTACTCAAATTCACAGTCCCACAGAATCCAATTAAACAACCCAAGAGCATGAAGTTATTCATGTATTCAAGGCTATGGACAGCTGGGTCTGACATTTATTTTGGTCTGGTGCCAGTTACAGTAACCATCCCTTAATCTGTATTTCATTTCTCAGCTACACAATTAAAAGTTACATTCAAACCATCCTGTTCCCAGTAGACCCTCAAGGATGAAACTTTTATAGGTCTTTAAATACATTATGTATCAACTACTTGTGTCTCTTTCCTCACAAATCTCCCATGGATTCTGTGGGGAAAGCACAAAACAATGAATTATGTATTCAGTATTTTGTGCCGATCTCAGTATGTAATTGTTACAGTGTTCGGAATAAAAGGAACATAGCTATTTGATAATTAATTACGCTCTAATTGCATTCACCTGGGAAAAACAGATAGCACTAAGAGGCAAACTGGGGTCAAAAATATTAATATAGTTGATCACCAGTCTTGCATATACAAGCACCAATTAGTTAAGCAGAGTTAAACAGAGTCAGTGATAATTTGCATGAGGAATTCTGAAGGTACAGATACATTAAACAGGTAGAAAGTAAGAGAAATGAAGCTACCAACTTAAACTGAATAGTGATCTATTTTCCTTTCTTCAGGTTACATTTAAGGGACTGTCATCAAAGGATGTCAGGTTACATTCAAGGATTCCGAGTATCCTGGAAGTCGAGCTCACCTCCATGTCACCTTCCCTCTAGTGTAACTACAGGCGCCCGCCGGGTGCGTTGTGTTCACAAAGGAGGGTAAGCAGGAGGCATCCACAGGTGTTAAGTGCTGGGAAGAGGAACAGGCCAGAGTACAGCAAGGGTATTTATTGAATCGGGATTTAAAGGTGACAGTTGTGCCTACACCAGTCTCTCCATGCTGGTATTCCCATGCAAGCCCTGCACATGGCTGAACATCCAGATCTCTAACTCCAGCAACATGACCGGACCGTGCTGGGCACTAAACACATGCAGGGCTGGTTTATGGGATTAGAGCTTAAAGGAGAACAGATGGAGGCTGTAGCGTTTTGGTTTGGTACTTCTCCTACATATCAGTTAGGCAGCGGAGAAAGCAAACGAGGCACAAGGTTGACAAGAACAGGTAACCTGTGCTGCTGGGAAGCCTCGGAGCTGTTCTGCAGGTGGTTCCCAGCCCTGCACAACCAGATACCAGGCGATGGGGTGAGAAACCCTACCGGATCAGCACTCCTCCTCAGTCCTTTTCATGAAAGGTTGCCTTCTGCCCCATCCAAACAGCGATTCTCGGCAGCAGTAACAATACAGGGTGTTCTCTGTGGGGTCCATGGCAG
Source organism: Pterocles gutturalis (assembly GCF_000699245.1). NCBI lineage: Eukaryota > Metazoa > Chordata > Aves > Pterocliformes > Pteroclidae > Pterocles > Pterocles gutturalis. The sequence continues at coordinate 2,517 of NW_010115631.1, forward strand.
GCATGCGGCTGCAGCAGCAGGCTGACCCTGGAGGAGCGCGAGCACCAACGCCTGCCCACGGCTGCAGCTGGGCTGCGCGCAATAGAAAGCAGCACATTTCTGGTCTCACAATTCTGCAAAGAGCCGCTCGCCACGTTTTGGAGTCCAGCTGTGCTATATTAACATATATAAGAGAGATGGAAAAACAGACCTACTCGCTTTCATATAATGACAACCAGATGCTACCGTCTAACTGCTGGAAACTGGCTGTCCGCTCGGGAAGGCACTTGGTCCCTCCACAGGCGGAGAGGACCTGCTGGTGAAATTTTATTACTTAAGGAGGGTGGGGCCCTGGTCTTTCATCTTACAGAGGGGAAAAAAAAGTAGATGGAAAGAGCCTTTGCCACCACTGATTCATCATAGGATATTGCAGCAAACCACAAAGAGAGGCAAATTTTGGGCTGCTATTTTGGGAGTTCTTATTAATCTTCAGTACAGCAGAACTTTTTCCCAGCCATTAGCTCAGCAGTAACGACACAACTGAATAGAGTCTTTCATGGTTTTGACGGTTCAGAGCTTGCCCAGGACTCCTTGGCTTGTGCCTACACCCTCTGGGAGTCACACGTGAACCCCATCCAAGAACAGCATAAAAACCAAAACAGTGTATCAGCGCTGCTGGTCACGTGCATTTAGCTTGGAGCAGTCCAGAAACAGCAGCCTAACACAGTGAATGAGAGCAAGAGATTTGTGACCCCCGATCCAACACTTTTGAATTGAAACGCCGATAGCTCAGTTGATACTGAGTCCGAATGGCCGAGCATCCCTTACAGAAGCCAAGAGCCGTGGCACTGGCACAACACAGCGCTTCCAGGGCTGCTGGACCCACAGGAGCTCAGCTCTGCCCTCAGCCTGAGCCAGGCTGGCCCTTCCACCCACCTGCACATCAGGTGTTCTCCTCAGGCATTGCCAGGGTAGGGGAGAAGAAAATTCATGACAAATAAGCCTTGCAGCACACAGAGAGAACATCATGCTCAGCTATTACAGTTCTGCTCTTGCCCATTCATATTGCCATTTAGTTATTACAGACTGATGCCTCCTCTCTTCAGACATGGAGCTTGTCCAGCATTACCATCATCTTTCCATTTTCTGATATGCAGCAGACACAACTACTGCCCACTCTGCTACACAGACTTCATATACGATCAAGCAGCTCTGTACAGTTTTGTTGTTGTCTTGCACACCACTGCTCTTATGACTCAAAGGCACTCACCTCTTGGATGGAAGGGTGGAACCCAAACTTCTTGGCCAGGGTGAAGAACTATTACATACTATTCAAAGTCCATTATTTTTAAACTGAAGCACGTTTGAAGATATCGACTGTAAAATTACTTGTAATGAGGTTTCTAGACCTCATAAGGACTCTGGGACTCCTGTGTGGTTGTTAGATAAAAAAGAATATGCAAGAAGTCACATTAATTTCACAAACAGCAGTGTGGAACCTGTTCTGTTTAATTATAGCACATTTGTAAAAAGACAATTTCTCACTACAGGCCCCATCTGAACTCCACCGAACAAAGGCCGGCTGTCCGGCACGAGGCTGGGATCAGGCCCTGGCAAAGCGTCTGAAACACGACTGTTAGCAAACTGCAAGAATCCCAGTATGCCTTTGCTGGTGGGATCTAAAGCTGGAACTGATTAGAGACACAGACACGGCCCCGTACATCCCAAATCCTCGGGAGCATTATTCTCCCACAGTAGTTCTAACCTTGAAGAGAACTTGAGCTCCCTTGTCAGTCATCTGCCTTACAATAACTCCACATCCTTATGTATTCTCTCTGCCAAAAGGCAACTTTTAAAATGCTATAAAATAAAACTGCGTACAAATTAAACAGTCAACACATTTTACTGCTGCTCAGTAACTAAAATGCTTTCACTGTGCTATGCAATCCATAACTGCTGAAATTACTTTCATGTGTGTTTATAAGTCTTCCTATATTTTCTCCTCATTACTCCAAATACATTTTAAAAGCTTGTTAAGATAGATTTGTTGGCATTTTGTATCTAGCTGGCTGTGCATGTTAAAGGCTTGGAGTGTGACTTTCCTAACTTGAAACATGCTATTTTTCATGCTGCTTGTTAAAACACGTACCATTCCAACCACGTTACATTAATTGACCTGTCTAGGGAAACACAACTCAGTTTATGAAGTCTGTCATCCGGCTTTGTAGCTTAATTATAAAATAAAATTATTTTCCTTCCCCCCAGTCAGACTATTTGCTCTGGGTTTCTTTTTTTATTTCCTCGTACTGCTGTTTGGAACTCCAGGGCTGTGGAACTGACCCGTCAGGTCCTAGTTCGGTGGCCGCTCCCAGGACTGGAGGTTAACGCAGCGTTCGTTAGTGAAGCTGCACGCGCTGCAAGGATCCTGAACTGCGCTCGTGAGCTTTTGAGTCTGAGGTGTGCTGAAAGAGAATCAGGTTTAAACTAACGTCTGCCATTTATAATAAAGCCAAAGGACTATTTCAGTTATTGCATGTTGACTTGTGATGTCCTCAGTCACTCCACAGCACAGCGGGAGGTGCCACATGCCCAGAAACCAGACAACTCAAACATGATTTCCAGGAAGAAAGACACAAATAGACACAAAACAGAGGCGAAGTAACTCTTACCAGAATCAATCCTCAGTGACAGGAGTGACATCAAGCTCCTTTGACAGGGACTCTCTGCACAAAGCACCCACAACTGAAGATACCATCTTTAACTCCCCTGGGGTTAGCCCTCAGGGTTTTCTTTTTCACTAGCAGAGCCCTTACTCAATGGCCGATGGCAAGAGCAGCCCCAAGCAGACCCTCCCGAGCGGAGTGAACTGTGGTGGCTCACGGCAAACCCCACAGCTGAAGGGCAAAACCACGGGTCAGTGGCTGTAACCCACAGCAGAACTGCCACCACCTCCAGAGGCACCAGGAACTCCCCCGTGGAAAAAAACCAACTGCCAACCAAAATCTAATATACTAAAGAAGGGATTTGAAAAATATCCAGAACTATAAAAAGCTTCCATGAAAATTAACTTTTTTTGCTAGACCATCATGCTCATTGTCTAAATCCACAGTTTCCACCCAGGAAGTCTCAGGTCCCAAAACTTCCTTTCCACTGCAGAGCCCCCCCGGTAGGTTGAATTTACTGTGACTCTTCAACAGTGGAGTGCTGTAAAACAGCAGGAACTTGAAGCACTATCAAACTTTTTAAATACCCAGGTAAGCTAAAGCTTTCTTCCTTCTCTGATACACCGTGTACTGCACATTGTAGAGGTCTGATCCTGTACAAAGTCTTCTCAATCACAAGCCAGAATCTTGACTCCCTCCTACCTATCAATACTCCCCATTACTGACAGCGCCAAAGTACTTTTCCATAGCCCTTAGGGGTTTCCGTAGGGTGGATAGAAAAGGATAAATATGCTTCATTCACATTATTTTTTTTCTTGATGGTATTTATGCTGTGAAAAACCCTCATCACTTAGGAAAAAAGCAAGGGATACAAATGGAACACGATACTTTTCAGATTTATGTAGAGCCACAACAATTCCAGATAGAAATCAAAATTATCAAACTTCACAATACACATGCTACTGTAAACTCTGCTTCTTCTCACACAAAACCTGATTTCCCTTTACAAAGAAGAGATCAATTTTAACCAAGCCACAGGTCTTCCAGCAAGCAGCCCCCTCTGTAAAAAAATTCAGGTAAAAATCCTTACTTTAAGAAAAGCACCAGGATCCCAAAACTTCTCCCTCCAGACTGCACCAGCCCACTCCCTCCCCTGATGGCAGGAAGGTCATATGTGCCAAAGAGTTATTGGCATCATCTGTAACTAGGCATTCTGTTAATGATTTAGGAAATCTGTTAACAGGAAATTAATTGGAATCAAGATCAGCCGACTGCACAGATTTTCCCCTTGATTAACACACCCACTTATCAACAGGATGAATTACAAGTTGTGCCATTCACCGATGTAGCTGAGCCCAGGGGAACTCGGCGGTGTGTTTGCAGTATGGTGGCATTTAACGCGTCCAAGATTGGCATGTTCTAGGAGGGGCAAAACTATTTTGGGAGTTCTTATTAATCTTCTAGGAGGGGCAAAGCAAGAGGTACCGAGACCCTAACCGAGCAGGGAGGACAAAGCTCCTCCCGCCCAGCGCCTGCCCCCGCCCCGCACTGAGTAGGGATGGAGCTGGTGGCTCTCCTCTGCTCCATCTCAGACTTCTCAGTCCTGAAGCCTACAAGGGCAGTACGGTGGCAAACATGGCGTAAGACTGACTATGAGCCAAACAAATGTAGCACCTGGGCTAGAATTAAGGAAGCACTAACTGGGAAAAGTTATCCAAGTGAAGCCCCGCGCAGCGTGTGGTGCCTCCCTGCTGCTGGGAGGGCTGCAGCCCCCTGGGATCCCGCTGCTCAGCTCCACTACCAGACCTTCCCACCTGGCTTTGCCAGCACTCGCACTGCTAGAGATAGCCTAGAGACAGCACGTCTGCTCACTCTCTGCTCTTTCTTCTCCCCTTTTGTCTTTTTCTTCCCTTCCTGCTGTAAGCAGCAAGTGCTGGTATTTCTACTGTGATCGTGGCTAGGGTCAAATTTTCCTCTTTCCGACATTTGTAATTTTGGAGGCCGCCTGGTGAAGTCACTGAACTCAGATCAGTGCAAGGCAAGCATGGAAGCAAACCGGGTCAGGAAAGGCCCAGCAGGGCTGCTGGGCTGAGGGCGTTCGGTTCCCCCAGGAGTGCTCAGCCCCCCGAGCTCTCTCCTTTGTCCCGCTGTGTCTCTCAACAGCCTCTTCAGAGCGTGCCTGAAAACACCCCCAGCAAACACCAGCGGGTAAGTGGATATTTGTTTCCTCGGTCCCATGAGTATTACCAAATTATTTCTGAACAGAACCCAGATGGGATTGCCACAAGCATTCAGGTTTGGCCTAATGCTGCTCCACCATCCCAGGGAGAGCACGTCGCGCTATGATCGCTTGCAGTTGGCCATGTAACTTAAGGCAGGCTGTTTTCATCTGAGTTCAGTGTTTTACAATTCTGCATTAAATACAGTGAATACTGATGAGACAGCCCTGTGGCTGCTCGGGCTGGTCTGTAACGTGGGATGACAGGTCCCGAAGGAGAGGATCAGACTCTCCTCTAACGCGACAAGGCTGGCTGTGTGATACGCTGCTCTTCTGACACGTTCCCGTGCTGCCTTGTGAAGAAGGACAGCCTTTCAGCTCAGGTAAGAGGCGATGGGTTGGAAGAAGCTGATGAGCAGCTTTGCTTTTGACAGAGGGAAACGAGTTGCAAATTACCTGCTGTCAGTAGCAGCCTGAAGCCCCAGCAGAAGGCAGAGTCCTGTGGCTAGGCAGGGCGCTGGGCTGGAAACAAGATGTGCGTTAAAAGGGGACCGTAGGGTACTGAGTCTCCTCAGGCAGAAAAGATTTTGCAGAAGAGATGTCTGCATAAGTAACATCTTTATAAACAGGGATATATGGAGATGAGAAATTGCTCCTAGAGCTCTAAGAAAATGAAGATTTACTGCTTTAAGTAAAAAGGGAAAAAGGGATGCCAGGCTGTGCCCCTACCTTGCAGGAAATATATTACTCCTTTGAAGTTTTGATGGATAGCTGTAAGGAAGGCTGAGTAGGCTTTGCTCACTTTCAAAGATAGAGACTGAATCTGAGCTCACTTAGGCCAGAGCCTGATCAACCTCCGCTTGCTATGAGAGAGCAGTTGGCTGATTTTGTCCGTCACGGTGCTCCTGTGATGCCCGGGGTACGGTGCAGCAGCGTGTGCCCTCCTGGCCCCAGGCAGCCTCGCCACACGCAGGTCTGCAGGATTTGAGCACTGAGAAATCCCCCAGTGCCCCATTTCTTGGGACAGGGAAACTGGTTTTAGACACACTCTGGGAAGGCACTGAAATGCCTTGCTCTCCAGTGTAACAGGGGTTCCTAAAATACCAGACGGAGCAGAACGGCATGGTAAAGCTGCCGGCGACCTGCAGTCAGAGTCTGCAGCATTTGCCCAAGAGAGATGAGCTGACACCAGACACGAAATCCATCTCGTGAGGCCAGCGCCAGTCCACTGGCCCCATGGCATCAAGGCACCTCGCTCTGGCCATCACTGCCTGTCACAAATACACACATAAATCATGAGCTTTGCATCCAATTAGTACTCAAAGGCATGAAGCTTTTTCTGCATTTAGAAATTTCTAAGAAATTAATCTCCAAACCACTTGCTTTCAATCAAATGCCTCCTGAGGGTTTGGAAGGGGATTATTTGTTTGGATTTTGTTGTTGGTTGCTGTCAGGCTTGCACTGAATGCCAAGCTCCTGGTGATTTCACCTGTGCACACGAGGACATTGCACACACTGGAGACCACAGTTTTCCTTGCAGGAGACCGGTGCCTCCAAGCCCGTAAGGGTAGACACCACCCCACCACCTCTGGATGCCCACAATCTGTTCAAGGAGCATTGTGGATACATTAGTGATCAAAACTATGTTAGCTGTGACAAAATAAATGTCTTTGAAGATTAAGCAGGGAAAAAAAGTCTTTGACACAGGTATTGCAAAGTTAGATTGTCTTTTCATTTCTCTCACTCTAAAGCTTCTGACAGTGGTCTCTCAGAACAGAACTGGCCAGCGATTTCCTTATCATGCATGAAATAATTTTATTTCATCCTGGTGGAAGAAATGTTGTGAAAACCATGTAGAAAATAGTCAAGTTTTATGTCTGACAGGAAAAAAAGGCAAACAGAATGATTTACACTAAGTTCAGAAATAGTGTCCCTCCTCACCCACTGACCATCTCAAACCATGTCTCTGTGTGGAGCTATTAATTAAAAATACACCAAACTCCATTACATTTGCAGGCATCAGAGAAGTTTGAACTGCAAAAGATTAACCCAGCCCTTCCTCTCATGCCACTCTACAGATGTCAATCTTGATGTCTGAACTGACTGCCTGGCTCTGCTGTAACCCATCTGACAGCCGCAAACCAGGTACCTGTCAACTGTGCCGTGGCAGAGGGTGACGCTAACCCAGCCAGATTCGGCACAGGCGGCAGGCTGGTCCTCCTTAGAGCCTCCCAGGCAGCAGAGGGCTGCCACCATCAACACCTGTACTGCCAAGGCTGTCCCCCTTCCCCAAGCTGATGTGTCACCCAGAGGGCAGCTCCAGAGTATGCTCTCCATGGGAGAATCACAGAATGTTAGAGATTGGAAGGGACCTCGAAAGATCATCTAGTCCAATCCCCCTGCCGGAGCAGGAACACCTAGATCAGATCACACAGGAACGCATCCAGGCGGGCTTTGAATGTCTCCAGAGAAGGAGACTCCACAACCTCTCTGGGCAGCCTGTTCCAGTGCTCTGGCACCCTCACCGTGAAGAAGGTGAGTCCATGCACAGACACGAGTCTCTCTGGAGACCTGCAGTGTGTGTGAGTGGCACCTTCCCTTCACAGCAAGTTTATCTGCCCGAACATCTGCTCTTATCACAGCTTTCCCAGTCAAGGAGTGCTACCACAGGAATTTCACATTACGTATAAGCTGGTGTGACTGTAGGTTTCAGCCCAAACCAGCAGTTTGCATTCCCTCTAGCAGTTTGTCCCTGCTCCAGGTTTCTGTCCCCTCACTTATGTTAAATTTGATGACTAGGCTGATCAGAGGGAAAAAGTGGGGTTTGGGATTTTCTGGTTTTTTTCCAGTGAGTTAGTTTTCCATCAAGCTTGGCCAACAATCTCTGCAAGATCCAATGCAACAGGGACAGCAGGAGCGCAAAGCCAGGAGCGGAGCTCGGAGCGCTTCTGGCAGCAGCTGCCGTTAAACAGGCTCAGGTGTAACACCAGAGAGTATAGCTTAAAGGGAGTAAGGATGCTTATATAATCTGAAAGCCAGAAACAACACTGAGGAAGAGAGTGAAAAATTGCGATAAGCAGGAAAAGGCATGCAAAATAGCAGACAGATCCATTAACACACTCTAATCCCAGTCAATAGATCTGATTCTCCTTTCTTTCACATGGAGCAAACCCCATCTGCTTCACTCGTGTTGCGTCAAACTAACTCTGAACTCGTTTAGAATTTGTGCAAAATCCCCCAGCCAACCTGAAAACCAGGCTGTCAGTCACGTCCCACTGCTGGGTTTCATTGATTTCTGTGCTTGGGTGAGACCAAACACGTCTGACCTTGAAAAATGCAAAAGGCAGATCATGTGCAAAGAACTTACCAGATATGCTGCCTTCCCATGAGGGGTGTTGGTGAGTTTTAAAAATTATTCTGTATTTAGTTATTTGCTCCTTTGAGGTCACCAGATCTTAGATGGCATTTCCCCTTTCGACTTCCTTTAAGCAATTGTGGGTTTTTTTAACAAGAAGCAGAAATTCTTTGGATTCTTTTTGACAGCTGATTTCCATTGTCAACCAGATAGTAACCGGCTCTAACTTCTAATCTTGCATTGTTCATCTTTTAAACTAAAAACTGGCAAAATAATCTGCTAACGGCAGCAGAACCATTTGCATGCTAATTTGCTTCTGAAGGATTTAAAAAAGATGCTACCAGCAGCTCGGAGAAATAACTATTTAGAAGTTTACCCAATTTAATACTGGTATTATTGTTTGCTATTCACACAAGACCACAGACATCCCTGGTGTTTACCAGGGACACTCATCATTCATGTAGCACTTCACTTTTTAAAGACCAACAGAAACTTCAACGGTCTAATCCTAGTTCCTGTTTGGGAGATAAGTATAGTTATCTTTCCTCTCCAGTGGGTACCTTCTGGTGCCACATCTCTTGTGTCTTGCCCAAGGGCACTAGAAGGCAAGAAGCAGGAGCAGGCTGGCATGGGGACGCCTCGTGCTCGGCGCCAGCTCCGGCCGTGCCGGGTGGGTTTCCCCAGCCTGAGGACAGCCTCGCATTTCAGGAGAGCACTACCAGAGTCCTGGTCTGCTGCCCCTTTCCATGGGCCTTTCTGCCTCTCCATTTATTCATGAATATGAAGCAAACCCCCAAAAAACTTAGAGTACCCCTTGTATCTGCATGGGGTTATGTGCTTACATGCAGCGCATGGTGTGACACCGTGTAACACAGCTCATCTAGAGCAGCCCAGTCCCTGCAACCGCAGCTTCAACGGACGCCAGGAACGGACAGCATAGAAACACACCTGAGCGCTTCACATAACTCGACTGCTAGAAAACACTATTAACCTTCACATATGTGATTATCACCTACATGAACATGAAATATCTTCCATGTGATCATTGCTTCAGAGCAAGATTTGGAGCCACCCTTCAGCTGGCAGTGTCACAACCACCCTGCTCCTCACCCAAAACCTGGGGACCGTTCTTGCTCCCGCCTGGGCTCCCAGGCTCAGTCCTGCTGCTGCCCACATGGGAAGCTTGCTTCACAGCGGAGCAAGAAATACCTGGAGTTTGTATTTGATTATTTTCAGGCGTTAAATTGATTGTTTTCAGGCCTTAAATTGGGGGAGACAAAACCCTCCTAGAACTGCCACCTTGTGTATTAAACCAACAGAAAATGGTTTCTCATTTCATAGAGACACTAGTATCCTGAATTTCCCAGCTGTCATCTGACAGATATAGGCATTAAGAGAGAAAAATAAAACAAGCATAGTGTATAAATAACCCTAGGGACTAAATTTTGCAGATTCTAAACATCAGTGATGTGCAATTCTTTGTTTGCTGAGGTGAGCAAGTACACAGGGAGAACTGTACACAACAATTATGTTAAAACGCTGCACAGCGCTTGAGCTTTAAATATCTCAGAGGGACAAAATGTAAGTTCAAGTTGCTCTGAAATGAAAAGAGATATTTTCAGCTGTTTCTTTAATAGGGAGAGGTGAAGGTTATAAGCAAAGCAGCTGGTCGGTGTGCACAACAGTAGGGAATCTGACAGCGCTGGTATGGGAACAGCATCCCTGGGATGTCACTACGGACCTCAGCTAGAGAGCCTGCAGGGATGAAACAGGAGCATTGTTTCCAGAATTCCTGATTAAAAAGCTAAAAAAGAAGCAGCTAATGAGTTTTATTCCATATAGTATTTCTATTTAAAACCAGTGAGATGCTGTAACAGGAACAGATGTATAAAAGAGGACGCGTACTCTCAGTGGGTGTCACTGCGGGTGCATGAGGTTTGCTTGGGAAGGAGAGTGCTCGTCATAGAGACATCTCTGGAGGGGCCACATGCTCTACAGTGACAGCTCTTAAAAATTGCCTCCCCTAGCAAAATCTGTCACGCCGAAACACACAAAACTCCCCACTAATCCCAAAGATCTCAGTTCACTCTGCCAGAGACACTTCTCCCAACTACCCAGTCCTAAGTGTGAGTTAAAGAGCTGAATATAAAAAGCACAAGGAAAATAACCAAGAAAGCTTTAAGTGGCAGAATAGTTCCAATAATTTATTTATCAGAAATAACATTTTCCAAACCATGCCTATTAATGTCAATTTGCAACACCAAAAGAGGAGAAAGTACACTACATTTACCTTATAATGTCTCCAGAGTAATTACAGTAATGGTGCGTGCCTACAGGAGTGACACAGATGTGAAGATGGGACATTAATCCTTAGAGCAGGCAAACCCAGCCTGACCGCCCACAACCTGCTCTGCTGGGCCAGGGGCTGGTGGGGACCCAGGCTGGTGAAGCAGCTTTACCCCAGGAAGGCAGAAGCTACTCCTGGGACTGGTGGGGATGTGGCGGTGAGGGCTGGAGGACCAGCTCCAGAGGAACGGCTCCAGGCCCCTTCCCAGCCCTGCCCTGGGCCAGAGCCTGCAGACTGCAGGCAGTCCTTAAACTGGGCAGACAAAAAGACAAAAGTTTCCAAAAACTCTGGATTTTTAAAAATTATTATTTGCTTTTTCCCCTGCATGTTTGGCTTCTTTGCTCACACTCAGAATTTAAAATATTTGACAAAATGAGAAACTCACTTCCTATTGAAATATTGGTATTTCAAGCCAACAGTAAATAATACATAAGGTAATAAAAATGGTAACTAGGTCTCTTAAGGACCTCAGAGAGGTGGACCATCCTTACCTAAGAGGACAGCACTGCCCTTCAGCATTCCCAATCAGATCTGGAAAACCTCCTGCAACTACAGCTTGTCTTTAGTCCTTCATTTCCAGTAATTCCTGAACTCAGGTCTCACTGATCCCCATGGCAGGTCTGCTAGACCTGCTCACAATTAACCAACCAAATTAACTATCACAAGAAAGGCAGAAACCTGTTTGTTCAAAACATATAAAGATTTACATTCCCTTAAGCCTGTTCTAATCCCCACATGGAAAATATGAAATATTCTGCACATAGTACTCACCACAGAAATCCTTGGTGGCAGACAGAAGGGGCACATGTTTAATGACTAGAAAGGATAGACCAATATTTTTAAGACAAATTGAGGCAGGAGGAACTACACAGCAATCAGATCTATTTAAACATCAGCTTGGGAATTTTTACAACTACAAACAGAAATGCAATTTTGCTGTAAGCACGCTATAAATGTAGAGCCACAGCAGACAGGGAGACATTTTTGCAGCATTTATAAAGACATCAAAGTATGGAGGATAACTCCAGAAAGAACCTTTAGTTCTACAAGAAAATGTATAAGTGCTTGGAAAAACTTGTGAAGTTTCACAAGTTTTCAAAAGGTTTGGGGTCTTCCCATCTGCTATGTAACAAAAACACTGCTTTGCCTATGTTAAGGTGGGAGTTACGTTTCCTTGACAATTACCTGCAAAATACTGCAGGTAGAAAAATCTGTCTGAATTCTGTTCTCTCCACGCTCTGCCAGAAGCTGTGGCATTTAGCAGGTGTAACAATGAGTGCACAGTTTCACAAAGAGTTCAGTTCTAAACAAAAAGGGGGTTACAGTTCTCTGCAGCGCCTGGCTTGTTGGCTGCCCTGCAGGTCTCCCTGCAAAGCCCGACTGCTGACGGTCAGTCCTTTAACCCAGCCGCCCCGCAAACCCGCGTCCCCTCCAGAGTGCCCTGCAGCACCACGCTGCCAGTGCCGAAAGAAAACTAAATGCACTTGCCAACAAAAAAGCATTTAATATAAAACACCCAAATATTCAAGTCTGCCAACAGGGGCAACGCCCTGTAAACAGAGGCCCAACACCACGATGCGATCTGCCGCCCAGGCCAACCCGGCATCACCAGTTCTGCTCAGGAAACCCAGAGCCAGGCCCAGCGCCCGGGTTAAATAACTCAGCGCAGGTCCAACATCAGGTGATTCACAGCGAAAGCTGCTGCCCAGCCAGCGCATGTCAGAGGGCACACCCCAAATAACCATGTGCTGCAGCATTCAGCCCTCTCTTCTCAGCTAGCCTCCCTGCTCCTTTGAAGGCTGCTTTCCTCCCTGTTACTGCAGACTTCTGAAACAGATTTAAATGCTTCCTCTGGCCATGTGTTAGACTGTTGAAGCAACAACAAAAAGCCCTAAGCTGGAACGCCAGACACACAAGGTATTATTTTCTAAGCACCACATGTCCTGCCACTGGTTTTATTCACACTCTAGAAACCACAGCAAGAAAACATTAAGGTCATAATGAGAAACCATAAAGACAAAGAAATTCACAGGCGAGGACAGAATAAGGTGTATTTCCTCAAGTATCTTGGTGCAAATGGGTACAGGAAAAAGCTGTCAAACAGCATCCCTCGGTGACTGGGTAACAGGGACACAATACAGCCAAATCTGTTTCAGCCTTCACCATGATTTTTGTTTCTTCCCCTCTCTCTTGCTTGACTCTAAGTGTTTTAATGTGCTTTCAATGCAGTGTGTGTTGCATGAATACAGCAGTGCAATGGAGGCATGGGCTGAAAGGTTTCACCCAAAGCTGCCATGGCAGGACAGTAGCGCTGTCAGACCCACACCCAGGGGCAGGACACGCACCCCAACCCAAACCCCACAGAGCTGCACAGCCACTGCGCTGCGAGAGACATCACAGCCTCTGCCAGGCCCCAAATGGGTTTATCAGGCATTTTCCTTGGTGATGAGAGGGAGGGAGAAGTTAAGAAGGGTACAAGATGTCATCGGCTGGGGGAGACGGGGGAAGGCGGCGGGGGCCCCGGGGGAGGGGCGGCTAAAGCCGCTGCCAAGTGTCAGCCGCAGTGTGGTGCCACCCAGGGAAAGTGGCTCTGGCGCTAGACAAGGGAGCTTTGCTGTAGGAAGTAAAACAGCCGCAGAACAGCTTGTTGGAGCCATCTTTGCTATTTCTGATTCACACCATGCTGTGCCGCACAGAAATGCCTTTGCTAGCTGCAGCCTCTTCCCTCCTCCAATTCCTTCCTCCCAGCCAAGAGCTGCGACAGCAGCCAGCAGCTTTCAACTTTGTGCAATCCACGGTTAGTCACTTCTCACGACAAATCCCATCCCCGCTTGGTCTGCGTGCTCGCAGTGTGCAGCATCACCCCCGCACACGGGTGCGCGTCCGTTAGCACCTGGGCTTGCTCCATTTTAACTGCTGCTGCTCGTTAGAGGTCATTAGCAAAATGCCTACACCACAGAAACGTTCACCAAAGACTCCAAAAGCCTTCACTCAATCTTAAATAAGGTTGTGTTAATAAAAAGCAAGGGTGCCTTTATAACACTTACCAGCCTATAGTGTATTTTCGGAAGGAGAACATATATTGAAGCCACCCTCGGCCATGGGAGCGGAGCCGAGCAGTTCGCATATAGCGTCTTCTCCAGCGCTCGCTGCCCGGCCACATGCTGTGTCCAACCGGGGGAAAACTCACAAGTGAGATGTAAGATGATGTAGTATCTCTAAGTGGAGGCACAGGAACACTATCAGTGTAACTTATTTAATATTTAGGTTAGGTCGCACTCAGAAGCTTTGAAGAAAATAAGGGTCTTGTTATACTGAAGGGCTGTGATGGAAAAGACACAGTTTTATCCTCATAAGAACTGTACTAAGGAGCTGAATACGAGATGTGTACCAGAAAAAGCAACCAGCAGAAAGATGTAACGTGTTCTCTACATTTGCATTTTTCTCAGTTCACCTTTCAGCCACTGTGAATTTTACAACCTGAGCTCGCCGGATGGGAGTTCTTCTAAAAACTTTGAGAAGAACCTACCTGTGCAATCAATGACCCAGTCGCAGGGGCTTTAACAAACCTGGAAGTGCTGTCACACAAGCAGGGACAAATGAATGTGAGAAGACCAAAGTGATCCAGCCAATAACTTTATCAAATTTCTGTCAAGAGCTACCGATAAGATAACTTCAAACCTGAAAATCAGGAGTGTAGGGACGCATTAACATTTTTACCAAAGTTAACTAACCTTTCTGAAATGCCCCAGATGTTTCACTTTGAATTTTGGACCAGAGGTGCAGATTTTTTGATATTTCCCCCAAAGATGTTTCCACAGACTTACTTATACTGTTCCTCAGGAGAAAAAGAATTTGAGATGTGTCACCGAGCCTCTCTGCATATCATGTGCAAATCTTAACTGCTCTGGGCTATGTCTAACTACAGCACTGCATCTCCATTTAAGACATGACTAAACTATCTGTACACCTCAATCTTTGCTATAACAATCCTTTCTTCTTTGAACAACTGAACCAAGAATCCATGAGTCCCTTGGGCATTTTTAGCAGCCTTTAGGGACCAACAGCACGTCTCAGGTTTGGCTCTTTACAGTGGGCTGGCACGACAGGGACAGGCACAGATACCCACAGCTCTGCTATGCCCGCACAGCTCAGGCTTTGCACAACACATGAAAAAAACTTATTCCATAGCATCAGTATTCTTTACCATAATCTTTGTCTGCTTCCAGGAGAAGAGCCTGGACACAAAGGACCAAAACAGAAGAGCTGAAGAAGCAGCGTGTCCAGAGTTCTCCTGTGCTGGTGGAGAAACCCAGCGCTGCGCAGCCACACCAGGCACCTGAGCAAGTCTCGGCCATCGCCTTCGCTGCCACTCAGAAGGGCCACAGAAGGCACATCCTCCAGAGAGCTGAACTTTGTAAATCACACAAATATTGAAGGCCACCTTTATAGATCTCTTTTGTGTTTTAGCATAGGAACAGACAAATCTCCTTGCCAGCACATCGGCTTATTTTTTCCATGGTGAACTTCTACTGCTTCTTGCACATTACATCCCTCTCTCAGACACTTGGCTGCTCTCAAAAGCTTCTGAAGTTATTTGTTCTGGCTTTCATTTTTACTGGGTGAAATGCAATCTAGAAAGCCCTACTTAACTTCTCCTGCTTGTGCATATTAATGTGAAGACTTCACGCAGGCAGAAGCCGAGGCTGGGGAAGGAGCAGGTTTCTTGAGCACGGTAAACCTCCATGGTGTTACACTGATGCAAATTGTCATACAATTTAAATATAGATTCCCTGCACTTTCTTAAGAAAGCTAGTGCTTGCTGAGAGATGAGTGACAACGGTTCCCTCCCCAACAAATGGCTTTAGTAACCGGGCAGCAGCCAGGCTGTTACAAACAGACCCATTAGCCGCTCATCTGTCAGCCCTGCAGCGCCTGGCTTCAGCGGTGGTAGCAGCAAATGGAAGAGCACGATGATATTTATTTTTTACAGCTGAGAACTTTGATAAACAGCAGCAGGCAGCAAAGGCCAGTCGATTTATATTTCTTCCAGTATATATTCTGAAGAATGGCAGCCACCATTATGGAAGCTATCAAAAACCTAGCTCTGATCTTAAATAAGTGTGCTCCTGTGTCAGGCAGTTCCAGGAAGGAGAATTGATGAGGCAGATGCTAAATTCGGGGAAGGAAGAAAAGTTGGGTTACTCTTGCTAGAGATGCAGTCCAAGTTCACAGTGCAGGACACAGCCACCAATATTCAGCCATTTGGTTTAATTCTTTGTGCTCCTTTAGGATAATAACTTAACCACACCTAAGGTTTGGGTGAAACTAGCTTCTGGTCTATTCAATATGACCATCTGAACAACAGCACACAAATTTGCAGGGCTCCAGGCTGCTAGGTGTACAGGAGGCAAGCTTACTCCCACGTGTATGCCTTAGCTCCGTGTAAAGACCAGAGAGGAATGGAATTAATTCTGTGAATTTATAGACAAGAAAAAGTGCTGGAGGAGCATTCTTACCGTGCAGGTTGGCTACCTTTTGCATATGCTTTCCTCACTGAAAATTTTGCATAATAACAGAAAATCTTTCATATCTCCTTTGATATTTAAGACTATAAAAGCATTCATTAATAATTTGCTTTGCCTAAGTACACCACTCTTTTGCAAAAATGAGATTCCAGCCATAGCACAATGCGTTGGTCATCTTATTTACATCTCTTCCTGCTTTAACAGTGTTTGCAGAAAATCCTTATTTATTTTTATGAAGCCATCTGAAAATTATATTGCTCAAATTTCTTTTATATATTAATTCGTAAAAAAATTACTTGGCCCTCCCTTCAGCTCTGCTGCATTTTTTATGATTTATTAAATGGACTTTAAGTTCATTTGCAAGCAAAGTGGTGTCAATTTAAGACCCATTCATGATTTTCTTTGTAAGAAAACACCAATGAATGCAAACCAATTACAAAAGTAGAAAAAAATAAATTTACACTTTTTTCCCCTATCAAAAAGATACTTGGAGAAAAAAAAGATACTTTCCTCTGCAGCCCAGTCAAACAGGTTCTGCTGCACTACCTAAACACACCACTCCAGGCTTTTTAAAGGGTGGGATAACATGTCATGCTGTCAGCTTACCATGTCACATATTGCTTTGCCCAAAGAAATACCAGATCATTGCTGTTTTTCTCAGATATTGTTCCTCCCACTGCTACTCAGCACTCTGCATTTGCAGCATGCTCCCCATGCCTGGCTGTAGCCCCTCGAGGCTGGTGGGGCTCCCGGCCGCTCCAGCTGCAGCCATGGTCTCGCAGGTGAGGCTGGGCTATCGGAGCCCTCACTAACATCTGGCTTGTCCAGAAAGAAGCAGCGTTTTCCCTATGTACAGCTGTTTGCAGCTTTTCATCATAGGAAGGACTGCTGGGGGGGAAAAAGTAATATTTTCCTTCATTTATTTTGAAAAATGCCAAAATGGCAAAGACAGAAGCAGCATCGGCTGTGGGAGGAAGGGATGAAAGGGAAATGGGGCAATGTTTTTAAAATATTTCCCTCCAAGACTGATTAACTTAAAAGCAATTTAAAATACAAGTCAGCTCTACACAGAGCACAGGCACAGCAGTACCTCCTTCGTATCACTTCCCCCATCAGCAAGGGGGAATCGCTGCTTCCCTGCCCCTTGCCAGCTTCCACTTGACTTGCCTGCCACAGTGCTTCTGCTGCTTCCTCTCCTGTCTTTGTCTCTTCGTGAAGCATCCTGGAAGCCAGCCCAGCTAGTTCAAGCTCCCAACACATCTTGAATTTTAATTCACTCTCATTTTAAGTCATCTATCTGTTTTTTAAACCAAGTCACGTGGAGAATGAGCCAATTTATTATTAATATAAACCAAAACAAATGTGCAGAGAAAGCCTGGTCTCTCCGCTCTCAGCACATCACAGCATGACCAGCTCCATGGGAATTCTGATTTGAAAGGGCGCAAGTAAGCAAACTGGGGGCACAAAACTCACTGTACGGTGATAGCTTATTTTGGAAATATGCTACAAATATTGTGTACATCAATGGTCAAACAGATGACCCAGGGAACAAATCAATTTGGCCTGCAGGTCAAAATACTAAATAGCCATCCGGCTGGCCACCGCTGGTGTACCGTGTCCCCTTGCGCTCAGTCAGCTGCAAAAGAAATTAGTCAGAGCTGGTGAAGAGTAGGTCTGGAACAGCAGTGCCCCCAAAAGCTCAAGTGGGAACGTTCCCTGCCTGTCACCATGGGATAACCATACACCTGCTGCAAACCTGTCTGCTCCTCTGGCTTGGGATCTCCCTCCACCCCACGAGCAGTGACGCGGGACCTGGGCTGTGCAGGACCACTGCGAAGTGAACAGAGCCTGGAGCCGGTGTGAAGCTGGCGGGGCAGGGGCTCGGTCTGCAGAGCTCTGCAGCCCACCAGGACAAGGGATCCAGCCAGTGAAGTCTCTCAACCCAGCCTTTCCTCTCTCACATGAAACATCTTCCCAGGCCTTACATTGTTTCAGCCATCCTTATAACTAAAGTTACTTTGATTTCGATGGGCTTTGCTTCTGTTACTGTCAGCAGTGACTATGAACAAAGATGTCAAACCTCCTCAGTCCCAGTGCAGGACACTGTGTGTGATCACAGCCTCCTGTGACCACAAGAATTTCCAGGGCTGTCACCAGAGTACTGCAACCAGACTGAAAACGAACAGAGACTTTGCTGAACGCTGTGGCTGGCTGTATATACTTTTCGCCAAGTAATAATTAAGTTACTTTTACCCTTTCATACAACTGCTTTCATCTCTTCCCCGAATCTCCCCTTCCACAGCTGCAGCAGTGCTCGCACTGCATTTTCCAGCACTCTGATCAGGGCTTTTCTCCATCCCGCTGGCAACCTGCCAGGCTAATAAGAACGAAGAAAGCGTGAAAAAAGCGCGCGACAGGTTTCTCCTTTGCTGTCCTCACGCTCATCCAGCACAAATTCCTGAGATAAGAAGAAACAAACCCCATCTAATTAAGCTGCCCTCAGGACTGGGTAATTAGCACGTGTTCCCGCAGGCAGCACCCCGAGCCCCTCCGCACTGCTGAGAGCAGAGAGGTGGGCACCAGCTGCAGCCAGCCAGGGCAGCGGGGCTGCAAAGGGGCAGCACTCGGTGATTCCCGCGCCTCGCAGACACACGGTGGGGACCTAGGCAGGTGTCCAGGCCTGGCAGTTTGCTGCCAAAGGCCAGGAAAGCCTCCAACGCCCTCCAAGCCCCCCCGGTGCTGCCCAGAGCTGCAGCTCTGAGTGACCCACCTGATTTCTCGCAGAGACCCCACTGCCAGCAAACCCCTCCTGGCAGGCACAATGTGTTC
>NW_010115631.1:21466-116664 GCF_000699245.1 Pterocles gutturalis
AACACTCCTGGCTGGCAACAACTCCTTGGAGGAGACTGATATTATGAAGAGGTGGAAAGAGGAGCTGTAGTTTACTCCCCTATTTCCCTGCTTCTGCTTTCTTGGGGGAGTCACAAGACGCGCCTGCCCTGGGCTGGCAGCATGCTCTGTGGCCAAGCACCCAGGACAGTATAAAAGCACATCATTTAAGAGCAAACGTGACAACAAAAGGTGTAAGAGCAGCACAGCCTGTTCTCAGAGCACATTGCTGCCTTATCTAGACTCTAACACTGCCTGGCCAGGGAGCTTTCCCGCCCGCTGATGCTGCATTTCATTCTAATTGGCATTTAAGTTGGTTGCAATGAAACCTCTTCACTATTCTATTTAAAAAGAACAAGGCAATCAGAATTAATTTTTGCAATGGATGGAAAATTTACAACAAAAATAAATGGGGCAGGGGAAAATGGGAATCTTTGTTGTGCAGGATAGTTCATACACACTTTCCATTAAAAAAAAAACAACAGAATACTCAAAAACAATTAAACAAACCCAAATAAACACATGTGGAAGTAGGAAAGGGTGCAATGAAGGCTTGCCAGCGGCAACTGCACGTTAGCACGGATCTATCTGTTTTCTGCTTCCCAAATGTCCTGTGTGCTGCCCATCACTTCTTATTTGTACATGATGTGAACAGTGAACATAAATTTGAATGGAGGTAATCTATGAATGCAGTTTAAATCACCAGCATAAATATTATTCTAATGCATTAGGCTTTTAATTCTTGTCCTAATTTGTTGATGAATCATCTTAATTGGTGAGAAGGCAATTGGTCAATCCTTTTCCATTTCACTGCAACCCAGCCATCTTTCCCCATCACAGCTCTCTGTCATCAATACAGAAAATGCAACTGCTTCAGGTGCTGATCACAGAACCACATTTCATGTTTCTTTCTATGGGAATGTGTTTGGAGGGATATGGACTGCTTTGATCTATAAATAGAACTCCTCTGTAGGGGACACTCGTATTGCATTTGGAGCAATTTGGATGCACTTATTCTGAAGAATAATCAAGTAATTTTCATCTCATTTCAAAGTTCTGTGCCTGCAAGCAGTAATTGTAGCAGAGTGAAAGGCCAAAGGAGAAACCACAAGGATCAAGTGACCCAGGGGTTTGGTAACAGGACACAGAGCTGCTTTGCTTGGTTTCACTGTATTGACAGCTGTGACTAAAACTCATTTCCCTTGTGGCTTTTCTGGTGGCCTGCAGGAAATGAGTTGACAGGGGAAAATCATCTACTCAGAGCTGTTCAGCCCAAAGCTAAGGTAAGATGTGGTCAGGAGGCCAGTGGCAGGAGACTCTCGACTTGCTTTCTGCTGCCACACTGTGAGATGCTGACTGCTGGGGTCGTCATGGGCACTGGGACAAGTGCAAAGAGGCAGAGACGGCAAAGCATTTCCACAGGATGGCATTCGCCGTGCTGTTCCTGCTGCCCTCATTAAGCACCTGAGCTGGAGACCTTCACCTTCATACAATCTCACGCACACCTTTTCTTTAAAAAAAGAAATCTTGTGTCACCAGCACTTTTTTTTCCCCAGATTTTCAAGTCCTATTCATAACTTGTAATTTCTATCCCTGGAAAAGTCATTTGTTTGGACAATTTGGTTTACAAAAAAACCCTCCAGGTTATTATTCTCAAAATAGTAAAAAAATGGCAGGCGTGCAGAGTGGAAGACATCACGTAAAACTCCCTGTCACTTTACCACCAACCCAAAGCACAACCTACTGAACACGATAAGGACACATATATGCCAGCTTGTAAGACAAGGCTGCAACTATGGGTCAACATTTAATTTGCTACAAAAAAAGCAAAGAAAAAACTGTACCACATTCAAAAGGACAAGAGACTAGCTCGCTGCATGTATTGTCTGAGTATTTATAGTTGCAGCATTCAGGAATGCAAATTGAAATGAATCAATCCCAGCAGGGATGTGCTGTGACATAAGTGAGAATTACAGCAATTAAGAATGTTGTCTCAAAGGAAATTAGAACTGTCCATTAATTACAATGCCTTAAAGAAATATGAACAAAAATGAGAAAGAAAAAAAATTAAAGTATCAGGAAATTAGCAGAAAAATCGGGGAACAGAAAAGAAAATGAGCACAGTAGGTATTTCCCACCCTCTTTTTATTAACGACAAAGAAACGAAAAAAAAGAAATGGTGATAGGAACTGAACCACCATGAATAATGGAGCCAATATATTCTGCCAGAAGATCAATGGCCAGCACGCTCAAGGCTTTGCTGATGTAAGTCCCATTTGTCACTAAAATCTGTAGGAACTGGTTCCATTAGAGAGAGCACAAAAAAGAAAGTGCCAGGCTAATAGGTACAGCAACAACTGTATTTATGATACAACATAGCTGGAGCCCTAAACGGGGTTCTTTAGATGGTCTTGAACCTGATCTTCTCCTAAAGTTGGCTGCTTTGGGCCATGTTTCTTCTCCAATCCACAGACCACAACTTTTCATAGCAGCAGGAGCATGCCGGAGATGCACACCCTCATAGCCTCTTCTTCCCCTTAGGCAGGAGCAGCTCCAAGACTCCTCGCTTTGGCTTGTAACCCCCGGGACAGTGGGCACGGTGACATACTGTGTTCCTGACTAGTGTGACAGTGACAAGTTTGCTTGCGAGACAGACAAGAGTATCTGTGCAGCACACGGGACAACAGCAGATGGGAACAGTCTGCTGGAAAAAGTCCTTCCTCCCGGACCTGAAACGACTGCAGAACTCAACCTGCCAGGTTTATACTAAGGTATGTTTTATTATATCTAAAACCAAGTTTTAAAATGTTTTTTTTCAAAGCAAACTCACTTATGAAGATGTGTCTTTCATCTGCAGCTGAACATCAAGTACCGCTCACACTCCTTGTCTCTCTCATCACCTCATTTCACAGCCAGCCTGAGCTCAACTCCCCCTTCACGAGAAACACGCGGAAGCATGTATTGTGTGCCTCCGACACCACGTCTGGGAAGACACCGAACACACATAAACCCAAACGACGGGATCTGAATGGAAAGACACGAACGGCTTGCACAGCGTAATTATTGATGCTTCTTGCTGATGGCATCACACCGTCATGCTGGTTTTCAGGTTCATGAAACACATTTATGCAGTTTCTGAACTGAGGACCATCCTTGGCTGTGGAAAAGGGTTTCTGCCTTTCTGCATGACACTGCCTTGCCCTTCCTCCTGCAGGTGAATCCTGACAACTGGCTGGAGCCAACCGCTGCTGCCTGACTGGGTTGTAGCAGGAAGAGGCTGGGCTGTGGAAACCTGCAGAAGGTGATGACAGAAGTGAAGGAAACATCTCCATGTCAGACTTTGAGTTAGGACAAACCGGCACGGCCATGTTCACTTCACCGAAGAGCTGGGCTTGTATCTTTTCTGCCTATTTTCTGTCTGTACTCTAAAATGTCCTTTCCAACCACTGAATTTCGGTGACAGTTGAGGCATTCAATTATTTCTTAAGTGCAAGTTCTGCATTCCTTCATCTGTTAGTTATAGATATTTAGTACAGATTGAACAGCACCTGCTGACTGGATGAATCATTTGCATCCGAGTCACAAAACAGGAACTTAAGGACCTCCAGTGCTGTTGTTGAAATTGATGCTACTGAAGCTGCCAATTCAACTCCTGTTGCTGATACTAATCAGCACCTCTTTAAAATGATTACAGCATTCAGATAGGGCCATAAAACTACCAGGTGAGCTATATTTTGTACTGCTTCCCGTTTTTTCTACAGTCTTCCCTATGGGAATGGATTTATTGGTCCCATCAATCCCTCTTACAGCCTTTAGCATGGGAAGGAGATGTCACAGAGTTTTAATGTCTCATATATTTTCTGAATTTCACGATCATTATAACCAGCTAGGCACAAAATACTGTTTTCATCGAACCCAGTATGTAAGGCAAAAATAGCACTTGTTAACTTAGCTGCAGATTAATAAAAATACATAGAAAATAGAAATAGAAGATTTTTTATTGTTTAAACGTCTTCTAAACTGCATTTGCATAAGAACTTTGTTAAAAAAATCCAACTTTTAACAGGCCAGAGTGCTCTCCAGCAAAAGCTGGCACAGTGAACTCAAGTCAGTAAATCTGAACCTGCTGAATCCAGCTCCGTTGCATGTCAGAGGACTTGATGAAAGATTTTTTTTTTTAAAGGAGAACTTATATGAGCTAAAAGATGGCTCAGAAGTACAAGCAAGTTTCTTGGGTTTGGGGCATTTTTATTTTGTTTGTTTGTTTTAGAGCAGATATAAATTTTAACTGGAAGACAAAGGCAGCTTGTAGTTTCTGAGTCATTTTAAACACATTAAATTGTTGAGTCTCATCTATCTGATTTTTGGTAAAAACACCAACACCATTCCTTTACACTACTTTCAGACAAACACACAGTTATTCTCACACTGTTCTCAAGGAGGAGGCAAGTTAGATCTCCCTATAGTTTCCCCACCCTGGAAAGCGATGGCATGCCTTCACTGCAGGGAACGTGGTGCCTCTGAACCCGCCTGGCAAGTGCTGGACCACAGCGGCACAACCACAAGGTTGCTTTTGGTCCTGCATCAGTGTGCCTAATTTTAAAATAGAACTATGGAGCCTCTGATCACCTCCATCCTATGTTTGCTGCAAACCACAGCTTCAGTTTGCTGCATGGGTCACACACAAAAGTTGATTTTTATTTTGCTTTTCAGATAAGCTGATGGTGGGCAGCAGTAAACTATGAGAGTCTTACACCAAGGCTACATCCAAGCATGGATTTGGGCAGCCAAGATCTTCAGTCAGTTCCCAAGCCCAGCCTGGTTTCCCTAACTACCCAAGAGCTGGCCATCTAAGGGAGGATATCAGCAGCAAAGCATTCTGCAAGAAATCTGGTATGTAAATGTTATCAGTAAAGGGCAGCAGTAGGTATACATACAACCACAACTCATGCTTGTTGAGAAAAAACCTCAAGCTTCTCAATCCCTATAATCGATACAGAAACGAACCCCCCTCCAGCAGTCGGTGTGAATGACTGTCCACAGATGACCACAGATGCTCTCCTTGTAAAGAGCTGGGCAGCAGAGCTGTGAAACAGGCTGGTGGAAAGCAAGATTAATAACCGCAACAGTGTTCCACCCTCTCTGTGTGATGTTGGGAGAAAAATGCAGCAACTACTCTTACACCGTAGCCATGAGATGAGTTTTCTTCCAGAAGGGGAGGGACCTCCGGCGGGTTCCGGTGACACTGCCAGTGAGGCAGCGGTGCACCTGCCCCAGTGCCGCCTCCATCCCAGCACAGACTACGCGGGCTGGCTGTGGCACTGAAATTGTCGCTGACTATAGGACCCTGCCCATAGAAGAGCAAAAGTAGGTCCTTCACTAGAGTCAGACGTGAAAGAGGAAAGAAAAATCGACCAAGTGATCCAGCTGAGCAATTACAGACAAAGCCCTTGCCAGTTCCCTGATGCAGACTGTGGGGAACTTAGTATATTTGGAAAGTTCATGAGGCTGGCTCTGGTTCTCTAACCATCAACTGAGTTTAAATCGTTCATTTTCTTTAATTAAGGAGGGAAGAACGACTTCCTCTTTCAGCAATGTATTTCCCCAGTGCTGCTTTGGCCTTTTAGCATTATGATGTAAAGACAGAAACCTGGTGAAAGGACAGCAAGGCAGGTTTCTTCCTGTGTTCCCTTTTTACTTTTCTAAAGTTCAGTGAGTTAACACTGTTCTCATTAATTGATTCTGAATTTTAGCAATAGCTTTAATACAAATTACTGAGCAATTGTATTGCATCTCTAAAAACTGTTAGGAAAATTTACCAAAGAATGCTTGCCCTTCAGAAGCATGAAGAAGAAATAAAACAAGTGCTAACTTATTTTCCATAAAACGTTATTATTGGCCCCAGAATATGTCATATTTATAGCTGATATAGACTTTCACACAGATTCATACATAAGAGGTTCAAATATTTCTATAAAGATTTTAATAGGAATTATTGCTTCTCACCCTTTATACTTTCTCCATCCCCTTCAATGTCCCTCAGGCATGTCCATACCTCTGACAAGTCCTCAGCCCCCAACCGGACACCCAACTGCTGTCTCCCAACAGCGACCACTCCAGTTCCTTCCAGCCTCTCCATCCCTGCATTCCCGCTTCCCCGCCACGGCATCCCGGTCTCCTTCTCACCTCCTTCCCCTGGTCCTAGGTCCACACTTGCTTTTTGCAAATCTTCCTGTGGCTTTGTGCTAGCCTCCCACTTCCTGCGTACACGCGCTTTGCCTCTGATTTTGCCCTGCAGTCACAGCATCCCAGCTGATGGTCAACAAATACACACCTGCTTGTGAGAGCGGAGACCAGGGTTTCCCTTAACCAGGCTGCGAGTGCTTAAGAAGGCTCAGGCTGGTCCCACACACTCAGTCAAGCCAAATTCAGAGATATCTGAAAAATTCTGCCTCAGACTGCAGGCACCTCTTTGCTACAGCTCAACATTCAGGCATGAGATCCTCCCCTGAATTCTGGTTTTCCCATTAGCAGCATCCCATAACGAGTGACATGAACCAGGAAGAAAGCGACATTCGGGGTGTTAATGGGCATCAGCGGTGCGGCGTCCCCTGAACATGCTCATGTAAACAAAACGCAGGCACATGCCAGGCAGCCATCTGAACGCACAATACAGCAATAAAATTAAAAGCGGTCTAATCTTCACTTCAGCAAAAATTCTCTGCTCAAATAAATTCTTCCAAAAAGAGAGAGGAGCACAAATGAAATTAAGGATGTCTCAGCTGTGAGCACTTGGGTCATGGTACTATTCCTTCCCACTTACGGGTTAAGGAAAAGTTTTAAAACCCTTTGAATGCCTTGGCTTTGAATATTAATTTTTTTCTTCCCTTTTCTGTAGTCAAGTTTTCTATGAGATATTTAGCGTGAGAATTTAGACCAGCCAAGTCCATATCCATCAACGTGTCAGGCCTGAAGAAATTCCTGCTTCCACAATTCCTTCCTCCCTCATAATGCCAGATGCTTAGGCATTAGCCTTTTAAATATTTGTCATACTGAATTTGGGTTATTTTGCTTTTTCCACGCAAAGAGGAAGGCAGGAGTGGGATGAAGGAAGTTTTCTCCACTGCCAGGGATCTCCCCCATGCCCTGTGCCAGTACCTGACAGGCAGTGGTCCTGCCTGCTGCATGTCGGACACCTTGCGATGGTAACGCAGTCAGCTAAACAGCGGCTGGCCAAACTAACAACCTCTGCTATTGTCACCATCGTTCTGTGCTTCAGTACAAATGGCAATCAATTAATTAACTGCCTGCTATTCATTATTAATTGCAACTAATTACAATATTCCGTATTCTGGGGGTTCTACAGGCACAGCTTTCAGTCAATTTACCAATCTTGGAAACTGGTTATTTTTTCATGCGGTGTGTTCAATACTCCCCACGTTCATACATCATTCTTCGTGCCAAGCTGTCCTGCTGCCTTCTATAAATCAAGAACCGGTGGGCAGAGAGCTGCTCTGGCAGCAAACAAGGCCCAGAGTTCAGAGAACTGGGGTCCCAGCCCCGTTCCAGCCACCTTGCCCCTGCAGGACGAGAGGCAAAGCTCTGTCACAGGTCCCTGCACACAAAGAGAGGCTCCAGACCTCGTGGTGGTATGATAACTGAGGCTTTTTGAGCTCATCTGGTACAAGGGTGATATAAGATGCAGCCAGAATTTCAGATGTTTTGTGTGTTTTCCTGATGACCCCAATTCTCACTCACCTGCACCTTCTGCTGCCGCACGACACACAATGGTCACGTGTCAAAGGAGAAATACATCTACCCTTTCCTTATACCTGTAGAAAAGGCTGGCACAAGCTGCAAGTAGTGAAGAGTGCAGCCCACTGGTTTTAAATCAAAGCCTAAATGTGTTCTGTTCCCTTTCGCTCAGCAATTTCTACACTCCTTCCCCTTGTGCCACAGGATCTCCTGAACCTGGACCAATGCGACAGCCTCGTCTGGAGGGACAACAGCCTCAATGTCAGAACAGAAAATGCTTTTCCATAACTGAAAAGCCAAGAACTATTTGAGACACTTCTCCTTTATTTTCCTTCTTTTTTTTTTTTTTTCTTTAAGTCCTAGAAAATTACCCCTGTTTTCTTTTCCCAGCTGGTAGTTTTTGATTTTACTGGGAAGAGGAATGATCAGATCTCCATTCCTCTGCTTTCATCACATGAGTTTCTCACGTGTCTGAGCTCAAATGATTTCACAGAACTTAAAAGCCAGAAGACATCATTTGGTTATTAAATCTATCCTCCCTCTGTAAAGCACAGACTGTTACATGCTATATATTTACCCCTCAGCTGAGCTCAGTAACGGGGGGCGGCTACACTACTGCAGGTCTCCCGAGATCAATTACCCACGTACCAAAAGAAGACAGAGGTACAGCAGCGCCTGCCAGGGCCTTTGCAACGGAAGAGAACTGATGGAGAGATGCTTTTCTAGCACAGACCATAGGCAAAGAGCACCCTCAAGGTAGGCAAAGCAGCTTTCTGCTGCTGAAAACTTTATTTCTTTATTACATGGCGGCACTTTGCATTTACCCCAAGTAGTCAGAAGATGATTTGGGGCAGACATTACTTCAAAGCTGGAAGAAATTATTTTAATGTTGGAAGAAGGGACAGAGGGATGGCAAAAAATCTTATGAGTGTTAAACGGAAATTACTAACTTGATATGATGATAAACAGAACTGTCTTTGCACACTTATGTTGACCACGTAACGCAGTGGAAACATCTGCACACTGCATACGTGCATGCTTTCCTCTTCACTGCCTGGCATTCCTCCAGCTAATATTTGTAAGATGTCCATATTGACTGGTTTTATTTCCTTTTGATAGCAAATGCTCTGCTAGTAACAATAGTTAATGGATAGGAAAGATTTGTTTCTGAGTATCTGGGATAATGTAGCTTTTAACTTATTATGAAGCCATATTATTTTATAGACACACTATCTCAGGCTTCCTTTTGTGTCCTTTGAATTTCTGTGCACAGCATCCTAGAACACAACAGCAAAGAAGCTCTCTACCAAACACATGGAAATCATTACCAGCCGAAACTATCTGGAATAATCTTACAACTTTTAAATGAAGATTTACACTTTCGGTATTTTTTCAAGGTTTTCTTTGAAGATTTTGGCAACTGCTACAGAGAAAAAACTGAAATGTATTAAATATGCAAGAAAGTATTAATGTAACAAAGTTTGAATGACTAACATTATAATGTCAGAAGAATGTCATGAAAATATGTTAGATTTCAAGAACAAGCAGCAGTCTGTAATACATTTATGAACAAACAACAATGCAGCACAGCTCCACATCCAGTAATAGAAACGTCTGATGCCATCTGAGACATTTAAATAAAGCCTATATAATAAAAATTAAACTGAATTAGAAAGAATGAAAATGATACATCCAAATTCCCTGAACTGTTTCAAAGTCTCCAGAAGCAGCTTTGGTGAATGTCAAACTTTGTTTAAAGTATTTTTCTTCACCACACTCTCTGAAATTTTTTTCACCATTGTTGGTGTCAGAAGGAGCAGTGGTGGGAGAAGGTGACTTAATGCTTCAGTAAGGGAGGGCATGGATCAAACTGGAGGAACTGGAGCTGCCATATTCCTGATTTGCTCTGGGGGACACCCCAGCAACACACCTTAGACCTCTCTGAACACACTCAGGTGGACATCTCCTGATCTTCAGATGACAGAGCAACGTAAGGAGGGGAAACAAATTCTGCTGAGCTGGAGAAGCGACAGGCAGTCTCCAACCACATTTGAGCAGTTTGCAATCAGCAGCCCATTAGCCACCACTGCCACGCTGAAACCCATGCTTAGTAGACCTACTCTGGATGCCGTGTGATACATTATCTCAAGTACTTCTGGTGCCTGGCTCTGTTAGTACTTGGAGGTGAGCAAGGGTGGGACTGAATGTTTTTAACACGACAGATCTTCCCACAGCCGACAAGGCCTGCCTGACCCCGCTTCCACTCTGCACACTCAGCAATGGAAGTCTTCTGAACTCTCCTCCCAAAGCACAGCAGTTACCACCTGGCAAACAGAGGAACAGCCAGCTCCCTCTCCTCTGCCGACCAGGACAGTGGTGGCAGTGCCCTGTTTCCGTGCAAGGCTGCCCACAGAAGGCAAAGACGCTCACAAGCCGTACTGCACAAACCCTACGAGTGCCACCGCTGTTCCACGCTATCTGCAGAACACAAAGCTGCAAAACATATACTGTGAGTTCCCTGGGAGAAGACCCTGTACCAGCCACCATCCCAGTGTGCCCAGAATGTGCTCCGCCTGCCATCATTTCTTTCCTTCCTCCCTGCCCAGGGGAGGGAAGTTCAGCACTCAGCAGCTGCAGTTACAGGTTAAACGTCTGTTTAGCAATGTCATGCACAGCAAGGGCTGAGTGTAGGAGCAGAAGCATTTTAAGACGTTATCAGTTCTCTCTGATTGTTGCCAAGAAGCTTTAAACCAATTCCGCTGGCCCCAGCTCCGGTTCATCCCTACCTGTTGGATTGCCACACGTGTTGCTGCTCTGCCCGTCCGCAGGAGCGCAGAGCTCACCGGCACTGCCTGCAGCACTACCGGAGCTCCCTGCCGGCACAGGTCCCACACACCCCAAAGCTGGCGAGGCTCCCTGAACGAAGGGAAGCAGGACTATCAATCAGACATAGCAAATGTGTTGGCAGCCTCATGCTTTTGGGTAGTTTCACAGACAGTCAGATAAAATAAGGAAACTAATAGGTTTTTTTAAAGTCCTATATTAGGTCCTCATAACTAATTTCCTACCTTGGCAGTCCCGGGCACTTAGAGCAGGAGGCAGCAGTGCCCAGTGGCTTTCCCAACAAACGGTCTGTCATCCTTCTCTATGTCTTTACTTGACAGCAGCAAAATTGGCTCCATTAACACAAGGTTACTCTTTGGAAATTTTTTGTTTTGATTAACTCCATTTATGTAATTTATTTTAGTCCTCTGATTCCTATTAGTGGAATCAATATCAATTTAAATCAGAATGCTGTGTGTTTTCTCTTGCTCCATTCATGCAGATCAGGTACACTGCATTTCCCTTAATTGTATTGCTGACAAATTGACCTCAGTCAGGATTACCAAGATCAAGTGAGAAGAGTGGCTGCAACCACTTTTTCCTTTCTGTTTTCATCAGGGATCAAATGGTTACCCACAGCTAAACTTCTAAAGAATTCTGTACATTAGACTTGGGAGCAAACATAGAATAAAACTGATCACTGCTTGAGAAAACCGGCTCATTCCTGAGATGGTTCCTTCCTCCCCAGAGAAAGCACTAGGTGCAGCGGCAGTCATCCTGCGCGCAGGGATGAGGGACCTGCTCTCCTAGCCAAAGGTGGGGGTCTCTGGAGTCAAGGTGGGACTGGGTGGGGAAGAGGGCACAAGCCGAGATGAAGAAACTGTGGCTTCCAGACAGGTAATAATTTAGACAGGAAGGCAGAAAATGTACTTATAAACCAAGGAGCAGGACAGTCAATCACCTGCACACCATGGGGCACTAGGGGGTAAACACCACATTAAAATTAACACAAAAGGCAAAGAGTGTAAGACTGGAACAGCAGCAGAGTGCAGAGCAGGATCCTGGGCAGCCTTACGGGCACTACGCTCAGCAGACCTGGCTGTCAGGGGTGTGCACGCTCGGGCAATCAAGTGCCATTCCTAGGAACACCCAGGAGCTGACAGGTCACTAGCAGGGGGTTGTGCTGGGTTACTGCAACGCCGAGTGCTCAGTAAGGTAAGCAATGAGCTAAAATTCCCATGAAATCCCACAAAGGGTCAAAGGCCAAAAGTATAACACCTCTAGCAGCCACTGCAGGTAGCAGCTTGGAGACAAGGTGTTTTTGACTGGCTTTGGGAGTGCTTTCAAGCTGAGGACTGTGCTTTAAAGGCATCTATGACACTTGTGACTTGTGTAGTTACTAGTGAAATAGTGTGCTGCTGGAAAGTCAGATCTGTGCAGAAGCAGCAGTTTGGGAGTGGACACAGCTGTTAGCTAGTGCACAGAGAGGCTCTCACCCCTGCACACCACAGAGGCTGTTTTTGCCAGTAGGCTGCGTTAACAGTTACGTGCTGAGGAAGACCACCGCTCATAGCAACTCCGCACCCAGGGTTTCAGTGGGTCAGTTGTCCTGACCACTCTATAGGTCCCTGGCATCTGCCTCGGTGCCTACACTTCACTCGCATTTGGGTTCAAGTCACCTGGAATTAGTGAGTGACCCAGAGGAAGAGTTACACTGACTTAACCCAAGTCTTTTAATTCATTTTTATAGCAGCCGTTACAGCAAAGTTGAGTGACAGACATAAAATGCAAGGCACAGTCTGTTCATATCAGAATTTGGCATCATTATCATAAAATAAAGTGCTAAGCTCATTTCTTTCCCAGCCAGCTAGGCTGCTTCGTTCAACTTTTCTATGAGCTTAAGCCCTCACCAGAATAACGTTATTGGCACCATCCCCCAGTAACATGGACACAGGGTGCATTGCAGCCCACTGCAGTAGGAGACCACCGGCTCGCGTGACCCCCAATTATTCCTCTTTGAAGCTCCGCAAGTCTCCTATCACCCCCAGCTAGGGCGTCTCACCCTCTCAGCCTTTGGCACAGACTCCTATCCCTTAGGATCCATGCTGTCACTCTCATTTAATGACTGAATGGCGCCAAAACTAATTAGCTTCATGCTCTAGTAAACACCAAGTTCATTCTCGAGGTCACTGGAAAGTATGGGTTCACTAGAAAGCATGGGTTAGGCTCTGTGGCTGAATTACAGCTGCCTTTGGGGTGCAGAGGCAGACCCCACACCACACGGTCAGAGGGTGAAGCCCGCCATCTCACCTGCTGCTGGCCACGGGGTGAAACATGCCCTCCCATTTTCTGTTCTCCTGCATATGAGCAAATATCACCCACGGCGGAGCTGACGTCCAGCCAGGCACACACGGAAGGAGGCACGTGAAGGCTGTGGTCAGAGATGCGTGGGTGTGGGGGCCACGCTGTCTCTGGTGGGTACAACTGGGGACGGGTGAGGCTATGAGCCTAGATCAGTGCTTTCAGATGAAACCTAACTATTAATCCAACCCAGAAAGACCTTCTTTCTAATTTATTTAAACTTTACTGCTGGAGAGAATTGCTGGATGTAACAAGTGATTTGCATCACCCAGGAGTTGCAGATTTCAATTAGATCTTTTCAGGCAAGAGATGGACCAAGAAGGAACGCGTTTCATCTTCCAATTATTTGGAAAGTATAATGAAAGGTGATACAGCAACTGCCATCTGCTTGAAAGGACAGCTCTGCCACATCCTCCCTGACAGAGCACACCAGCCATGACATGAAGCTGATCTCACACGTGGGCAGGCATTTAGAGAGTGGAGCTACCTGCTGCCAGCCCAGCACCCCCAGCGTCAGCTAAGTGTCTCCTCATCACTTACACACCATCCAGCAAATGATTTCTGACTACTACTGTAATACAAGCAGTTAGTAACATTATTAATATAATTATTAGTATTATTAACTTGTGCAGTCACTGTAATTAATGTTCCCTGCAGCCTGATGCTGAGTGTTTTTGAAAATCAGAGTTCCCAGCACGGATCCCAGTGATATGTCTCCTGCAGCCTACACTTCTGCAGCAAATGAGCTCCACAGCTCAGCAGCTCACTGCTCAGTCGTTTCTTGGTGGACTTGGTGGTGCTAGGTTATGGTTGGACTCAATGATCTCAGAGGCCTCTTCCAACCTAAATGATTCTATGATTCTTCTACATTTTCTCAGCAGCCCCAGCTGTACTGACGATTGTAACTGACAGATCTAAGCTGGTCTCCCACAAATGGCATACAGAGCAAGTATTTCCAACCATCTACCACTTCACTGAATACCTTGGCATTTTTTTCATCAGACTTAAATGATCTTTCCTTAGCTCCAGGCTCCCTGATAACTTCCCACCACTTGCTAATCTGGGCCCTTAGTTTCCTTCTCTCCTCTCATACAAGTTGTGGGTTTTCTTCATTCGAGGGCAAGTGAAGGGAAGAAAAAGACCGTATATTTTTCCTCTTTATGTAGTGGAGTTTTTGCACAGAAAACTCAGTTGGAAAAAAGTCATCTGTCTGATTAGATGATAAACACAAAGATCTGCCCATGAAATTGCTTTGTCCAGAGGAAGACAACCCAAGGCAAAGCCACACAACCATCCTCAATCCGACCAGTTTCACCAACCTTGTGCCCTCCTTTGCCTCCTCCTCTGAACGTACCCTGGGATGCTCCAGCCCCCTCCATGACCGGCATTTCACACATAGCCATTCTGCTTTCCAGTGCTCTCTCCTTCAAGTCTGCCTTCCAAAACTGTGTGCTGTGGGGAGGAAGGATGAGTAAGGAGCATATCTTAACCTTCAGTTACAAACCACGGCTGTGATATAGCTGTACTACCATTTCTATTATCATCAAGCATGTTTTGATTCAACATCTATTCCATTACAAAGGAGTAAGCCAACACTGACTCATGGACACCCGCTGCAGTCACTACATTGCTAATGTTTAGTCATCAAACCTCCTCGCAAGAATAACACATGAAAAGCAGGAGGGGGAATGTGATCCGAATGGAGAATGCCACGTGCCTGGTCTTGAGAGCTCTGATCTGAATGATGCTGGTAGAGACTGCTGTGTGGAAGGGCGAAGCAGTGCTTCCCACAGGTATCCATCAGGACAAGTTCAGAGTGACCTAAGGGACACCATCTGCTGCCCTGGGCTTCAGGGGAGGACCAGGGAGAAGCCTGAGGAATAGGAGTTTGTAACCCATCGCTGACAGACAGGATTTAAAGCTGTAAGTATGTTTTGTAGGGGTCAGCTGAAGGGATTCCTAAGAGTGACTATGACTGACAGGTTGATAGAAAGTGATTTGTACATTTTGAAAGCTCAGTAAGGAAAGAATTATGGGAGGGAATTAGAATCCAGTGTGGGGACAAGTTGTCATTAGGGGCAAAAGTATCTGACAGAGGATTTAACGTGAAACACTGGTAAAGCCAAGATCAGATTCTATTTTCTATGCATGATTAAATTATACTAACAAAACGCTAACAGGAAAGCCTTCAAACGCAGAAACAGGATTTAGCTACAGTTACTTTTCATGGAAGCTGGGAGTCAGGTTCTCTGGGCATTTCTGAAGGCCTTTATTAACGTGTGATATATGAAGTCAAACGTACCGAGACACTGAACCGACGAGAGCTTTTGCTATTCTAGACTTGGTTTTGTAAGTAATGCGGGCATGACAGAAGACTTGACTGTGAATAACAAACCGGCATTGAGTAACAAGAAGTTGATTCTGTTTAAATTAAATGGAAAGATAAACAAAAACAAGCCTGTAAGGAAAATCATTGACATATTAAAGAACCTAGAAGCCATCTGGGCCTATGCGTTCAGGGTCTGCGGGTGCATGACAGCCTGGAACTTCTTGAATAGTGAAATTCCCAGGAGCTTTTGTCACAAGCATGAGAAAAAAAAAAATCTATGGAGTACTCCAAGTCTAGACAAATAATCACTCCAAAATGCATATCATAAGTAAATGGAGAATGCACAAAGAATGGGGGAAAAGTACAATCAGCAAAGAAATCACACTCCAAGGCTAGGAGATAGGGATAGAGTGGGGATTCTTACCAATCAGTCTGAATTACATCTTGAAAGGGACATGAAACCAAACAGCTACAGGCCCTTCGGCAATGTAGCCATATAGTTGTAAAAGTGGAGCAGCTAAGCAGTGAAGATGAAGTAAAAAAATAAAAAATTATATAACAGCAACTCAAATCTAAATGAATACTTTAAATCAGTTTCAGTCCCTCTCCCCTTCTAGTCCTCTACTCCTGTTTTATACACCCTGCCCAGCTTTGGAAACCTCACCCAACTGACCCAGTACTCGTACAGTATTCATGTAACGCTCCTAGCTGGCAGCAAGAACTAGAGCAAAGCTGTGGTGCTGGGAGAAGTGGTGCCCCTGCTCTGGGCTGAGCTGTGGCTGCTCTGCCCGACAGCCGGGGAGGGTGTGACGAGGAGCCAGGCTGAGCACGGACAGGCCAGGCTGTCCCCAGGACACAGGCTTTGGAAGTCTGCATTTCAAACCAAGAACAGGGTAAGGACATGTGTGTTTAGATTTCTCCTGAATTACGCATTGTTTAACAATGAATGCTTTCCCTTTTAGGACTGCATCTGACTGATTTGGATAAAACTTTTTTTTCCAATACACATTTTAGCTACAGCAAGTCATTATCCTATCATCTCCCGGTCTTGACAAATTCCCCTCTTTTCCTATTTGACTGAGCACCTTTTGCAGTTGTTCAGTTTTAGGACAACAAGGGAAGAAGGATTTCGAGACTGTGGTTTCCTCCATTGCTGCATTACAAAAATCGCAGTCCCTTCATGTTTGCCCACAGAAGTACAGAGATGCTGGCAGCTCTGCCTGGAACTGAGAGGCAGTTAGAAGGTGATAAAGTGCTGCAAAAGGCATGGTACAGATCAAGTGTTTAGTTGTTCTGATGTCTCATGAAGTCATCAGATGGGCCAGGTACCAACTCCACAATCTGACTGGTGGAGACTGATTTACGATAGTGAAACCAGACAAAGCAGAAGAAAAATTCACTTTCTGGCTATGTGCCGCTGGAACGTAGCAGCCTAGAAAGGATAAATTTTGAAGTGCACCAATCCCTTTGTACATGCCAGTAACAGCTTTGCTACATCTGTCATAAAATACCCATTTGTCTATGGCTGCAGGACACCGTGCGCCAGCAGATTTTGCTATTGCCCTCAGCCCTGCAATCCTGCAACAGATTGTGCGAGTGCTCCTGGCCCCTTCCAGCACAGTCAGCTGCGGTTTTCTGCTTCACAAACTGATTCAGCCAAAGCACAACGGCTGATGCTCAGAAGGTAGGTGGGTATCACAATACGCAGACATCGAGCTGTGTAAGAATCTTGCTTAGTCACCTATAAATCAGTTCAGCATAACCACCTGTCTCTGCTGCATTCAACGTTTTAAAGGATTTCTCTGACCTCCAGCCCCACAGTGAGCTCCCTCGGAGAGGCTGCATCCTGCTCGGCTTCCCTCAGCTCTCCCTTTCACTTTGCTGTTCTAGAAGAAAAACAGTGAAAAGAAGTCCTACTTCATGATTCAGCTTATGTTGCCCTTCTCAAAGTCGTCAATAAATCATAAAAGAGCATAGAAAGGATTTGGGCCATAATTTCTCTTTCTTATCGCCCAGAGTTTACAACTATCAAGGTCTCTTACTGCACAACTCTGAATCAGCGCTGAGGTAGTGACCTGGCTCGACAGTCCTTAGTGGTTCCCGTGGCTCCCTTGGCTCTTCTTCCTTTGATTCATTTTACTGAACTATACAGAGTCTGGAACATAAATTACAACTGTATTTTTTTGGCTAATCCCATTAAAATCTTGGCTTTGAATGCACTCAGCCCTTTTGGAATATGGCATTTATGTCTGGATCAACTGCAAATTATTAAAAACTCCCTAAGCTTTATGCATGTGGGATTTTTTCCCCTCTCCTTAAATAATGAACTGCAACAATCAGCAGCCTAAATGAGCTAAGGTGACAACCTTTTAGAGTAAAAAAACATTTATCACACAGCCAGCTCACTCTCTCCCTCTCACAGGCTCCCATCATTTTTCATTATCTACTAGTCTTTCATGACTTTATCAGCCAAATTATACACATTTTCCCCTACACACTGAATGTCTCCAGGAAGTACATGAAATACAATAGACGTGAAAGGCCATATTTACCCATGTGACATATGAGGCTAAAAAAATCATGTTAGAAGAACTTTGAATTAAGTGTTTACATGGCACAGCACGTATCTGAACCCATCCCAAAAGACAAGGAAACACGTAGACTCCAGTTTTTAAACTTCAGATTGTTTTTCTGAAGCTTTTGTAGTCGGACCGACTGGCCTATTGAACTTTTAGAAATCTATCTGAAATGAGGTGTGAAGAAAAATGTCCTGGAAAAACTCATCATAATGTGTGTGCTGTTAATAGCCCCTCATGCAGCAGGCCCACTGTCATCTTTTCCTCCTATTGGTGTCACCGAAGTTTGCAGTCAATAAAACACCTGTCTGTCTCTTCAAAAAAGTCCTCACACAGCCATGTGGGATCTCCCTATGTTGGATTACAAGCTAAGAACCATTGTACCTCTAGCTGGTTATTGACTTTGGCTAAAGAGTTCATTTCCAAGGTCTGTGTCTTGTAGGAAATATCCTCTTCAGTTATTTCTTAGTATACAAGATAACTTTTAAAAACAGTTTTGAAGGAGTGACATTGTTTTAAGAATAAATTTACCAACTCAGCAGACAGGAAGCCTGATTTCTGTCTAGGTTATCTAGATTAGCTTGTGATATCATCAAGATTAAACAGATGCCTTTTGATTTGCAAAGCTGTATTTTGAGATTGGTTCGTGTTACAGGGACATCTCACATCCCCCAGCCCCACTGCCTGGACCAGGTTCCATCTGGATCAAATGCAGGTGTTTCCCAAACTGGAAGACAGCAAGATCTGGATCCATCAGGCCAAGGGCAGCTTTCAGTTCCTCAAATAGGGTGATCAGATACAGATACAGAGTGAGTCAAACTTTGAGGACAGAGGTCTTCAGGTTCAGAAACGCTCCCTTCTGTGGCTTTAGGAGTAAAAAGTTGGAAGCTGTGAGTCAGGCAAAGATTTCAGTTCAAACTACATCAGGTGATGTGCTTGTTTCATTTCCCTCTGGAAATTTCAGTGCAAAGCCAGGACAGCTGCGCATCCCAGAAGAACCTTCATAAGTAGAGTGCTCTGGTCATTGGTTTGGGTTTGTTCTCTGAAAAATTTCAGGCCTTCACGGGAAGATCTTCTGAATTTGACTGCACCTCTATGGGAATCCGAGACCTCAGTTGCCCTTGCAGAGTCTGTTGTGGTGAATATGCAGAATCTTCAGCCTCCACAGCCATTTCCTTCTCTGTCCTGACAGTTAAATACCACCACCCCCTCTCCTGAGAAAATCTATTAATGGAAGATGAGCGACTACATTTCAACTTGATAAATTCATACTCCACCAGTCACCCCTAAGAGTATGGAAAAGCATGGAAAGGTGAAGTAGCAAACCAGTTTCCATCCGAAGGAACAGTCTTTTCAAATATTTCTGTCTTGGAACCATTTATGTCTTCGCAAAACTTTGACCTGCACTAAGGTCCCAAGTCCCCTGCATTCATAATCGTTAAAAAGGAGACACATTTGGAGAATAAACTTCTGTAGTGAGTTCCCAGGGTATCTGACAGATGTCAGGCTACGTGGTCTCCTTACATCTGGATGAATGACATGACTGAGACCTCTTCTTGCTAGGAATGCCTGCTGGGAACCCGTGCCTGCACTGCACAAGAGTTTAGGGAGGATTTAGGCTTAACAGAGACAAAAAACGTAAGAAAAGTTGTATGGGATCATTCAGAGATCCAGGATCCTGTCTCTAGATGCCAGAGTATGAGCGTAAGACAACCGTATAGTGAGTGATACTTCCCTGCTACATCTCCTGATTCAACAGTGACTCAGTGTCTTCCAGAGCCACAGGTGATATACAGACATTCAGTGGCCCTTGCCAGACCAGTCTTCCACTAACGTACCTAACTAATCTCAGAATTTACCTGCCTGCTCTGACACAATATTAACTTTCCATATCCACAACAATAAACGGTGGAGATTCACAGCCCAGCAGAACTGCCGTGTGAACAAGTTCCCCTTTTAGTTGTCCTAAATCTTCTATGTGACCATCTCATCTGAAGGTGGCTTGCTCTTGCACTAAGTTCCCATGCCCCTTCTCCAAGCCAGTCATCATGTCATACATCTCAATCATACCCCACCTCAGCTATCTCCTTGCTGTCACAGAAAGCACGAGTCCATTTATCCATTCTCTCACACTC
This sequence comes from Pterocles gutturalis, assembly GCF_000699245.1. Classification (NCBI taxonomy): domain Eukaryota; kingdom Metazoa; phylum Chordata; class Aves; order Pterocliformes; family Pteroclidae; genus Pterocles; species Pterocles gutturalis. Next base: position 41,464 of record NW_010115631.1, read on the forward strand.
TCTTTTCCAGCACTGAAAGCCTGTGTTTTTCCCAGCTGTACTGTAGCCTTTTGAAATGGAGCGGGAGGGATCAAAACTGGATGAAGTGTTTAAAATGTGGGTGCAGAACAGATTTATACAGCTGCACAGCAATATTTTCTGTTTTATTCTCCAGTCCTTTCCTAGTAATTCCTCCCATTCTAGCTGTGTTTTTGGTTTGTTTTGCTTTGCTGCTGAATTGACAATATAATGGATAGTTCTATAAAACCACTCACAAAAGAGATCTTGGAGTTAATAGCTAGTTCAAAGACCATCACCGAGTGTGTTTTTCCTCCCATGTGCATCACTGCACATTTATCAACAATGAATTTCATCTGCCATTTTATCAAAGTGTTTGACAATATGAGCTTGGGGATCCATTCCTGCAAACTCGCCTTGCCCTGCAGGGCTTGCTCTGCTGAATTCCCCGGAAGGCTGCTTGGAGCTCTCACATCGGCACGGGGGGAACAAATCTGCTTGCAAACTGCACCAACACAGAGTAACTCAGTCTAGTTAAAGAAAAACATTGCCCAAAAGCGGAGGTACAGTGGGGCTGCTCTTCAAAGTTGTGGGAAGTGGGAAGAAACTGGTGGGTTCGTTCCACCTTCCGTACTCTCAGCGCGGGGGCATGGAGACTTGGAAAGCGCATGGTCCTGAATCAACACTGCTTTTACAACCTCCAAAACACAGTGCAAATGCACATTAAGACAGAATACAAATGGACAAGCCCTCAAAGAGGCAATGTTTTATATTACTGTGTTAGCCCTACAACCCTTTTTGAACAGGCTCTGCTGTACAGAGTAGGCTGCTTTTCTTCCTCAGTGCATTTCCTCTATGACAGCTACTCCCTCCCTCCCCGGACAGTTTAAGCAATCAAAAGTAACTTTCGTAGTTAACCTGTTTGTCAAAAAGATATTTGCTTTCTGCCTTCAGAAAGGAGAGTGCCCTGTGTCTCTGCTGAAGGTAAGTACAAGTGCTGTGAGAGAGAGCTGCTTCTGGAGTGTTGATTCAGACAAAGCACCTCAGAGAGAGGAGCTGTCTCAAGGCAGTGAGCAACACCACCACTCTGAGCCTCTATAAAACACCAAAAAGCCGCCAGTCTGGGAAAGGGGTGTTCAGTCATGTCACAGCTCCTTGGTCTCTGACATGACGGACTGTCAGTCATGAAAGATAATGTTTTCAAGCATGAGCGCTCTAAATTCAGGAATTAAGCTTTGCTCCAAAACCTAGCAACGTGAACAGAAAAACTGCCTTTGATTTTGGTGGAACACGGGTGGTTCAAGCTCTGAAATTAATATTTGTGGCAGTTATAGAAAGAGGCCTTATTTTAGACGTGTCAGATATCGGCTCTGTCAGGTAAATTGTGTCAAACTTGTCCATTTAACAATCAAGACTGAATAAGAGACCGCAAAATTTAGCCCACAGATAGTCTGGATTATCCTTCGTGCAGAAAAACTCACAGCAGCAGATACAGAAGCCTATGACCTTATCAAGGGCTGAATCACCATGGATGCAAACAACCCTGAATTGTGGAGCATTCAAAACTCGGATGAAAATCCCAAGGCCTCTTTTGCGAGCGGCTGCCTGCAGAGGTGCTTGCCATACTGCACACACCGAGAAGCACCTGTCTACACAAGGGTATGCACGCCTACAAGTTCGGGAGCAGGGCTTGATTTCTGGAAATTCAGATTTTCCCAGAATCTAATGAGCTGAAGGCTTCACAGACACTGACCAGTGTCTAATAAGCATTTTTTCACTGTGAACATCTGCAGTCAGCAATATACAGGAAAATAAAATGCAGCTAGAGAGTATGACTTTCAAGAAAGGAGAATGCTACAGCTCCCTCATATGGCATGATTCATATCCTCTTCACAACCATTTTTAACAGTAACCATCTTATTCTAATATTTCATTAACTTTCTTCATTTAGTCAATTAGTTAATGTGCACTGATGATCTCAGGGAAGCTGCCCTCTTTTTGTGCTGTGCCATTCTGTTCTCCCTTGAATTAGAGATGTCTGACCACATGAACGCTGGCAATGATACAAATTACATCATGACAAAACGAAGATACGACTCATAAATTGAGCAAAATAATTTATGATCTTTCCAAACACAATAACCAATCTTGTAGCAATCGCCTTCATGAAATGTCATCCAAGGGTTGGATGCTGCAGTTCAGGACCACTTTGGGAAGAGATCAAACGCAAGGAGACTGTGACTTTTGCCTTGTGAGCTTTGTTAATACAGAGGGCAATGGGCTTCACGGGGTCTCTCTGACACTTCTTGCTTTCAGAGCCACTTTCCCCATATCATCGCTCTTCTCCTTAATCCCTTCAACCCCAGCAGTTGTTAGGCTGTCCTTCAAAGCATCTGCTTGAATGGCAGTCTACAAAGCATCACTACAGGCAATGAAGCTGATAGCATTATGTGAAAAGGGCCATTAAATCACCATTTAAAAAATAATTTTTAACCTACACTATTGGGGTCACTAATTAAAAACCAATTCCTTTCAGTGTTGCAAATCTGACAGTAATTCTGCCTCCAGTGGGTACAGCAAGATTAACAGCACATCAGGTAAATGCAGCTGGGAAATGACATTTTCATTAGTGATTTATTGGGTGTGAAATTTCCACCATGGTGAAATATTCATGAACAATGCAGGTTAGAATGTCTCCATAAATATCCACATTACTAATTACTGCTAAAGCCCACACTGGATTAAATGTTCACAAAGCAAAGCATTCACAAGACACAGGAGAACTATCTAGGACAAGACTTTTAGGGGAAAAACCAAAAATACACAAAACCCAATAAGCAGCAAAGTAAGAGGTTTTCTGCTAAGCACAGTGTATCACCTTTCTTAGCCCCAGAGAAAGCAAAGCAAAGCAAAAAAATACAGCCTGTGTTAGCTGTTTGTCCTGCTAACAGAGAGTGCCAGGGACCGATCCTGGGCCTGAAGACCAAGTGGTAGATAAGGTACCAGCTATTTTGTGTCCACATCCCTTCAGGCTAGAGAAAAATGTATCCAGGCAAGTGCTAGTCAGAGCTGCGTGATCACCCAGGGTCCACTACTTGAACGTGTTCACTCACCGTCTCTTCATTAGCAGCAGGGACTTACCAGCGATGGCAGAGCTGGGAGCCTCAGCAGCCCTGTCCCCCTTCATGCTGCTCCTGTCCATCTAATGACACCCACAGCAGCCTTGGCACTGACTGCAGGGCACAGCCTGCTTCCTTCTAGCACATGGTTTCAGTTAGTTATTGCTGTTACACTGAATTACAAGAAAGCTGAATTGTCACAACATCCAGAAAGGTTCAGATAGGCAATACAAACCCAGCAAACAGAGACCTCCAGCTTTTTCAGTGAACCTCTGCATAAACGGGAAAGTCAGCAGAGCAAGATGTAGTAACGGGAACAGACCAGGGATCTTCTACCTGCTGACTGTCAGTAGAAAAGGTACCTGCTCTTGGGACCACCAGCAACTGCTATACGAGCTTGAGCTGGCTTTTACGGGGAGCCAGATCAGGGCCCATGCACTTCCAGAATCTGCAAAGGTGAATGTAAGCCACACTGGCTCCCAGTCACTGGTACTTTGATGGGGTTTTTTTACTTTTAATTAGATCACATCATAGATCTGCATTAAAGCACAATCATCCAAACACTCAGAGAGAACAGGCACTCTCTGGTGGGAGAGACTGGAGGGGAGGCAGCCAAAGAGCCCTCGGTTGGGATGGAGACTCCATCAACTACTTCTGCTGTTGATAGAGTGGTAACACAGTGCCCCAGACACAAACACATTGGGCTTTAACATGAACACTGGGCAGAAAGATAAATGTGCATTGTTGATTAAACAGGACTTTCTTTTTTCTTCCCTTTTGTACAAATCTTCCACATGATAAATTGCTAAAGCCAATGTAACTTCTCTGTAAAATTTTGTACTTGGACACACCAAGTCTTCTCTCATGCTCGATTCTTTCAAACTCGTACAGCTTTAATAGCATTCGTTTTCAATGGAATGAACTCCACTGGGTAACGAGGCCCAGAATTGGAGAATAAATAGATGGCCACAGTTAATAATCTGTTAGGTCTTGACTGGCATTTGATAGCCCCTGAATAACAACATAGAATATAAAGACATTTAGAGAGAAGCACAATCTTCACAGTACTTCAGTTTTGTAAATTGGAAGCTCCAAACTGTTTAAAAATAGCTTTATGAAATCCAATTTTGCAGTTTGGACTAAATAGAAGAAACTAAAGAAGCTGATGAAAATGCAAAAGCAGCAAGTTTAAGTGAATTGAGCCTCAGAAGCTGTTGGAAGATAATGGTTTGGGGAGTAATCCATTCTGGTCATTGTCAGCCTTACACCAGGGTTTCTACATCTCTTTCTGAGCTCACTGTTAAAAGCCTCACTACATATTACTAACATTATTGTTGCTGACTAAAATGCTTAGTAATGACACAAACATCACTCAAAATCAAATTATCAGATGTACAGACAACGTACTCTAGAATTTAATAGTGTGTTAAATGATTGCAGAGAAATGTTCTGTGAAGTCAGTGAAGCAGCAGCAAAAACTAATTCAATTCTCAAACGAGTGAAAGTGAGAAACTTTTCTTATAAAACCAATATTGTAAAAATAGACGCTGGCATACACTGCTGACTTCTAGGGGAGGGAGCAGGAATTTCTTCCCCTAGGAATAAATATCTAATTTTGGTGACTGATGTAGTTCACCTTGAATCAAAACTGTTCTGTGTGCCTGGAATAACAGTGCCCACAATAATTTTATGAGGAATGTCATATGTTCAAAATACCAGACATGATTCAAAACTATTTATCATTGATCACGATCGGATGAACATATGGATCTCAAGTTAAATGAAAGTCATCTTAAATTTCTGGAAACTGCTAAAGAGCAAGAGCAGAGCCTTTCTCTTACCTTCTGGAGCAAACAGCACCCTGACATATAACTTGCCTGGAACATGAAGGGTTTCACATTGTCCTAAATCAGTTAAATGCTTCTTGGCTTTGTCAGCCTTGTCCTGACACATTCTAGGTTAGCTGCCAGGTAGGAGAGAATCCCACAGCCATTACCTGCTTCCAAAAACCTCGAATCAACAAGAAAGAGTTTTCATAATACATCATGGGAAAGTCAAAATCAGCCACAAACACATCGTGCCAGCTCCAAAGTTGTGCTGTCACAACAAACCACAACGTTCTCTGCTTCTTTTCACTGTCTGAAACTTAGAACCTGTTTATGCTCTGTAGGAATGTCCTTTGATTAACAGCTATTACATGTCCTTCCACATTACCATCTCATAGGATCAACAGCAGGGCTGTTTACAGAAAAGTCTGGGTGAATGTGGGTACCTCAGTCTTTGCAAAGTAGATCTAGCTTTCTCTTGACCATTTGACATTATCAAGAATTGCCTGAGGTTGAACACCAGTACCCAAGACTGTACGTCAAGAGGATTTATTCCTTCCATTTCTGTTGGTGCTTGTATTTTACACCACCATCTTAATGATTTTTCCTTTCTTACTCATTATTTGAAACAAAACACTTACGGTATATAATATTACTTCATTTGAAACTCTTGAATCCAGTATTCAGATTTTACAGTGAGGTCACATAACGAGAAATCTTCTGGCTTTTATGGAATAGCTCAAAATCCACAGCAGTCTTAATCGAGTCAGACTGAGGCTTCCTTTAACTCATTATTTTGAACTCCAAGGGCTGAACTGTTTAAACAATCAAAGGACTATCAGGAAAACTGTGATACTCACTTTACCTTTAGTATTGTGTTTCTGGCACCACTGAACTCCCATAACAACTGTCAGCAGTATGAAATATTGAAAATATTTTCTTTAACTCAGAAATTCTTACTTATTGTACTTCCAAATAAGATCCCCACCCCCCGCCCCAAGTCTTCATTTCCTCCAAATTTACTATTAATCTCATTGTTTAAATAAAACTTAAAGAGATGATTAAGGAACGGCTGACCTGGACCCCAGATGCCCAAGCTGATCTGTGGTGCCCATGTAACCAGAGAACAATTCTCATGACTGTCGCTGATTTGAGGTAAGGTGGGAGCAGAATCCACGGCAAGATGGCAGTATGTTACTGAGGTCGGTGGTAAAGAAATGATCGTTTCTAGATGCTTCACAGAAGAAACTCCTCAAATTACAAAACTCAGTGAAGAGCAGATGCTAATCCCCCTTAGGTTTCACCATCTGATCATGGATTAACAATTGTAAAGAAGCACAAGTGATACGGAAATAACCAGGCAGCCAGGTGCAAAGTGCCTGGGCAGCTTCTGCCTGCTTCCCACTCCTGCATCACAACTATTTCTACTTGTGTACCCTGTAGCTCAATGTACATCAACACCATACATACCACTTATATCTGACCCCATTGCCAGCATTTGTGTCTTTTAATAAGAGTACCTTTAGAAATGAACAGCTGTTCACAAGATGAGGACCTGTATCCAGGAAGAACTTTTATAGCTATTACTCACATTTAAAATGAAAACTGCTCCTGGACTTTAATATGTTTGGAATTATATCAACTTCAAAAACCACAGAACTTTTATCTGCCTCAGAAAGATATCAGTGAATGAATGAAACCTTTCTCTTCTGTATTAGAGGGATATAATATGTGTTCTTTTGGATCCCATGTTATTTCTCTTGGAAATGGGTTATAATGGTGCTTGAAGTTAAGTAGTATGTAATTGAAAAAAGAGAATAAAATGATTAAAGTTTTAACAAAAGATATGCCAAAAAAATAAGAGCACATATCTTGCTATAAACAAGAAAGCAGACTATGCTTAAAGTTTATGCCTCTGATATGTTCTTTTTTTATTAATGTTTCCTTTACAACGCTCAGCACGTCCTTAAAGCACTGAGCAAGTCCCAGAGCTCACAGTGGTGCTCTATATTGGCTAAGAATGGCTGCTGCAGGCTTCCCTGCCTCCAACAGAAATGGAGGCTTGTAAACAAAGAAAAGGGAAAAAAAGCTATAAAGTTCACAAATCCTTGCTCCCTAGTTTATACATAGTTGGTTTCTGTGAATGAATCAAAGGACATTCCTACAGAGCACCAGAAATTTCACTATGTATGCACTCATCCAAGCCTGCAGAGCCGATACTCTGTGCTGAATATCCCACCAATTCCATCTCAGATCCCTGCACTAAACAGCAGAAGGCAGCAGCCAGAATGACTTGTCTTTCCCCGGACCTGATGGGCTACCATGGATTTGTGGCCTCACTTATCCCCTCTCTTCTCCCCACTGCCAGAGGCAGATTTCCAGCTCTGGAAGTGCAGGGCAGGAGCAGTGCCCACGCTCCCTGGGGTGCAAGCACCACTATTTCAGATATGCAAGACCAAAAATCCCCCCGAATTTCTGCACTCCCCAAAAGTGACTATTGCAGAGCATCTAGTGGAAGCCTCAAACTGAAGAAACATTCTAATGCCTTGAGAAAAAGATTATAGTCCTGGATCTGTGGCTTTGGTGAGCAAAATGCCAACACCAATAGAAAGACATTTATCAGTGTGGTACAGAACGGGAGCATCTCACAAATGTTAACAATATTCCAACAGTGCCGAAAGCATGGAGCTGTCACACATAGCCCTCCCCTCCACAGCAAACAGTAACTGAGGTGCAGATACAGCTAGGATCTGAACTGAACCCACCCAGAGTTGGAGAAGAGTCCCAATTCATTTTCTTTATTGTATATTTTTTACTCTACATTTAGTCTTTCTTGCTTTTATCTCTCATAAAGCATTATTTAACTTCACTGGCCTACTAATAACCAAATTCTGAACCTTATAATTCTCCTGAACTGTCCAGCTTCAAAAATTATCCCTAATGAAAAGTATTCTCTAGCTACTTTCTGTATTTGGGAGAAATGGGCAGCATGATTCAACAGATACTGAGCACAAACCTTTTGACAGGATGCTGTAAACTGTCTTCCCAGAAACAGAATTTGTTTGCTCTCTAGCAACAGCATCTTTCATGCCATTTATGGACTCAATAGATAACGATTTCAAAGAGACCTCATAGATACTGGATACTCTGTTTTGGGGTTCTCAAATGGAATATTGAAGAATATTGATTTTCATAGTGCAGTTACATCGTATTCCCAAACACTGAAACACATTAGAATGTTTTTCGGTGGATACCTGAAAACAGACATCAAATGCCCATTAGCTACTCACTTAGGAAAACTGAGTGTCTGTAAAAGTGCTCAAGACAGCTACGGACACAAATCCAAAGGGCTTTTAACTACACTTATAATCCTGTCCCTGTCTGGCATGGTTGAAAATAAATAAATAAAGCACAGAAAGACAAACAGAACAACAATTCAGGAAGGTCAGTCCCAGGGTCAGTACTCAATAGCTTTCTTCAATTCCCACCCCTGCCGCCAGAACTGTTTCTAACTGTGGCCACTCTGTCTTTTTCTCTCTTACATCAGGTACAGTAAATGTGGTAAGGGGAAGCTGATCAGGAAATACCCAATGGGTGCATCTGGGAAGAAGCAAATATGCTGGATATAATTGTAACAGCCTTTAAAGGGTAAGAAAGACTGCTTTGGGAAGCAAATAGTATATTTAAAAGTCTAGGTAGTAAAAAAAATAAAGACACCACCAAAAGAGAAGGTAGAGAGAAGGTGTGGTCCTTCTAAAGTCAAAGGGAATTTTGCCTTGACTTTACTGCAATCAAGATTTCCCCATTAAACACACATGGATCCTGTATCCTGTTCCACTTGGAGCCAAGGAAGCTTCCAGCAGCTTCCATCAGGAGCCACCCCTGTAGCCTCCACCTCCGCTACCAAAACCCCACCACACAAACCCCACACAGATCTCTAAACCCGTTCTATCTGATGCAGTAAAGTTCCACTTTCTGTACCTTCCTTACCTATTTCACAACTTGGGATAAAAGCAGGATACAAAAGGAACGATGCCGATCTGCGATCAGTGAGCTGCAGAGGAGGCCAGTGCACTGGCATGCATGAATCAGGACTGTTTCAGTTTCTAAAATCACCTTTTATAAAAACAGGAACACAACGGCAGCATTCACATTTTGCAACACAGCCAGAATCCTTCAAAACTTGGCGTGCTCAGAATGTGATCCCAAGTTCCATGTGTTACATTGATTTTATAATTTATTATATTCCTGGGGTCAGTATCTGGAAACCTGTACGACATAATTTTTTCAGCTGATTTGTCTCCCCAGACAGCTGCAGCTTACAGCCTCCGACTTTCCAATAGATGATGACAGCGTGGTGAACGATGGCTCAACTAGTGTGATCATTCACTTCTACCCTGTGGGCTGCAATCCAAAACTTTCCTATACTTCATTTTTTTCATACAGTCAATCATTATTGGAAAGAAAGTGTTCAGATTTCACTACTGTGAGTGCACTTAATTGTTAGCCAAAATGTTGCGAGGCGATTCAAACACATCTGGTGTGAAGTGATACACACTCCCACTACTGACCGCCTTCCCCTCCACTCCACAGATCTTCCATTTGCAGCTCAATACTTCCAATACCTCAGTATTTTAAAGCCTGTTTTTTCTAGGCATTTACTGCCTTTTAACTACACAGCTAAAAGTCCAAACTCCACTAAAATCAATGAGAGTCTGCCCATTGACTGTGAGATTTTAGATTTAACCCCAGAAGGATATGGCAAGACCAGGCTTTCACACAGATGTTCTTTCTTATACCCCGAGACCAGTTACGGATGGGTAAGGTACATTTACTGGTCACAGGCATCAGGCAAATGGTGAGGCTGAGGATGTGGCATTGCCATTGCCCCAGGCAGGAACATGTGTGCAGGGTGCAAAATCATACACCAGGAACAAATGACTAAGTGCCTGCAAGCGTGTTACCTGCGCCTGCTCACGTCTCCCAAGGAAATCCATCCAGGCAGCTCCCATGAATCACCTTCACACATATTCCCCAGCAAACCGTTGCCGGAGCTGCGTGCTGCACAGCTCTGGAGCAGGCAGGGGCAAACACCACTGCTAGGGCCAGAGGGAAGAATGAAACAAGAGAAAAACCAACAGCGAAACACTGGGGAAAGCTAAGAAATGACCCAATGCAAAGAACAAAATGCCCTTAGCAGTGGCCTTCGAAATCCCTGCAGCAGCTGCAGGACAAGCACCAGCAGGATCCCCTCTCCCCTCCCGAAGGATCTGGTATTGCCTCTCACTGGCATGAACACCTCACTTAGTGACTGGTACGTGTTCAGGGATCTCAGCCGACGCTGCAGACACTTGGCCAGGGCTGGTGTTTCCCTTCCGGAGTGCTGGCTCCTCCCCAGAAAGGGGATTTGTCTGTGCAAGTGCAGAGGGATCACTTGGTAAATTTTCAGTAAACACCACCACCCTAACTGGCTTTAACTCCTGGCTTCTTCTTCAGAGGTTACCACTTCACCTTAGCTGGTAATTATTTTGCTGTGATTAATTACTGGTTTCAACCTTAGCATTTTGTTCCCCGTTGGACAAAAGTCCAGTTATAGCCCTCTAGTGCAGAACACATTATACAGACCTACCAGAAACCAATTCCTGTTCCAAGGAGTTTACAATGTAAATCTGTGATTGAACATTTGTTCACATCCTTATCTTGAGGGAGGTAGGTTGTTCCAAAGACTCTAAAGTGATTATTCATCCTATTCATGAATTCAAGAGCATGCATATATATTTGCACAACTGGAAAAGGCCACGAGAGCTGGTATAACAGCAGGTGGATATAAAGCGAGATAATTGTGACTAATGCAGTAAGCAGTGGCTGCAGAAGAGTAGCTGCCTAGCTGTTGCTGAATATTTTATTGGCAGTACACTTCGGGCAAAAATCAAGGAGAGATTTGAAGAAGGACAGTGTAGTGTTTTGTAGGCTTTTAGTAGAGATTTTCTTGTGCATTAATATAGGAAAAAGCGTGAAAATGTCTGATGGAGATTGGATTAATGGCTTAATTTCTAGGGAGTATTAAATTACCTGGGACATTGTAGAAACATTTATAATTTATAAGTAAAATGACATTAGCAATTTCTACAAAGCTTAGAGAAAGAGTCTAGACAAGAATTATTATATTCAAATCCAAGGTTCACACTTCAGGACCATGTTTAACACCCATATCCTGTAATAGGATCCACCACACAAAGGAAGACATCAGTTCTCCTACTTTCTCTGAGAGCTTTCATGCAGACAGGAGCCAGAGTGATTGAACAGAGGGGCTGGGCAATAAGAGCAGAGGAGCTGCACTACTGAATGTGAATGCAACCCTGCTCCAGCTGCACCGTGCGTGGATTATACAGCATCACGAACTGGGCAGGATCCTTCTGCAACATCATCCATCACTAAAATGCATTAAAGAGATGGAAACTAGAAAACAACATAAAAATCTCTTTCTGCTAAATGACGTTATGGACTGTGGGTTTCCTTCAGATGTGTCAGTATTTTACTTTCAGAGGGATGCTTCACTGTTGTGGCTAGAACAAATGTTGCAAGCAATAAAAATATTACAAGGCTACAAAGAGCCACTTCTCAGCTTGCAGAGGCCGCGCAGCTGAGATCCGCAGGCACAGGACAGGAGTCGTGGTTAGCTCAGAATTACTTCAGACTCAGGGAAGGGTGTAAGTTTTGCCATTTTCTTCTCAGCTGTATTGTTTATTGAACATTCACATTTTAAAATTCCCTTTACTTCCCAGCTACTGAATTTCTAACCCTCCCTCTTTTTAGTTACTATTTGAGGCTCTCTCATTTTTCAGGTCATCAAGAAGTCCAGACTCTGCCTGCCCTTTTAATAGGTATTCCGGGGCTTGTAGCTGTACATTTTGTCCACAGAAAACCACGTCAGGGTGACAAGCACTGTGGCTCAGGGACTCTAGCCAGCTTACGAACGTGAGAAGAGAAGACAGCAAGAGCATAAGAGTGGTATATAGGCATTATCACATAAAGACTAGCGCTACTGTTCCTTCAAGGAATGTAAAGTCACAATCTGCTCCCAGTCGTTCTGTGACACCACACAGCTGCTTGCAGTGTGGCACTGTTCAAAAGCAAATGCAAGGGACAGAGTCTACCTGCAAGTCATGAAAACCTAAATCCTACCATCAGAACATAAACTCAATCCTGTCCTATCTTTACACATAAAAAAATAATTGGATGGACAGTGTGCTCTGGGCAGCTTGTTGGGTTTGTTGGAAGGCGCCCTGTGCTGTGTGTGCAGCAGGAGCAGCTCTCCATCCCACGGTGACACACAGCACAGCCGTGCCAGGGACAGGGAGCACGAGGAGATTTCAGACCTGCAGATGCTGTAGCAGGACACTCTGCAGCACTATCACAGAGAGTTTCTGTGAGGCAGGGCTGAAAGACAGAAACAATACAGTAGGGGGAAGGAAATGATAAACACTTGATGGAGAAGAATTTCCAGCAGTTGGTTAGGTGCTGGAAAATAAGCATCAGGACTGTTGGTCTTTAATGTCTTTATAGTCAGTTGTGGCTATGCTGTGCATTTCGAGAGTTGCTGATACAATTTATTTTAACATATTCTGAATGTAATACTACAAATAATAGAAAGGAGTGCCCTTTCTAATAATCTTTAAAACACTCACACGTAATGCTGCCTTTTTAAACTTCTGCAAAATGCGCTCGAGCAATGGATTCAGTGCAGCAGGGAGCTATTAATTTAGCACTTTAGTGAGTCTGGTTTTGCTCAGTTAACTTTAGGCTATTGCTGGTTTATTGTGTGAATAAATTAGTCTGGTCCTATTTATTACATATCTTTATTTGGCTTTACATCTTCTGGGCACCAAGGGTGAATGGAGGCAGCTGAGGTTCAGAGACATGGTGAACTGTTCAGCACATCAAGATGTTCGACTCCATTCTCATCCATTGGCCAAAACTGTGAACATCACAAGCTGCATTTTATTTTCTAGGAAGTTTGTGATGTGCACGGGGAGGCAGCTGCCTGCTCACGAGCTGACTGATCACACAGGAACATGGTCCCACTGAGCAGCAGCTTTCTGTCATGGTTCCTACTGGCTTGATAAGGTCTTTTTGGCATGAAGACCAAATCAATGTCCTAAAGAGAAGAAAGTCTTTGGGAGCTCTACATGAAAGAAATGCAATACCCTACTTGGTAACTTTAAATAAAACACATCTTCAAATGCTGAAGGAGACACTGACTTTGTTCATTCTTTAAAAAACTTGCCAATTTCAGCAGCATTACCCCTCTCTCCCTTGACCTAGAAGTGATCTTACAGCCCCGCCTCTGTCTTTGCTCCACATTGGAGCATTCTGGAAATGGAAGAACATTAAAGTATTTGAATGCCGGCAGCACATCCACAGTAATGTGATTCAAGCATCTCCTAGCAACGAAGAGGGGCTGGTCATGCCCAGCACCACTGTATTAATTTTGATGAGAAGCCACACCACTAAAGCTGAGGGTCTGGGCACACCGTGCCCCACAGCAATGCCATCTGGTCATCTCCTGGCAACACTCCACACACCCCTCCTTTTTTTTTTTTTTTTGTTTTTGTTTTTCCAGGTTTTACTGTTATTTTGAATTCTAAACGAGCTCACAGCCTGGCACATCTGCGCACGTGAAAGCCCTGGCCATCTGCAGGGAGGTGTTGAGCCCCTGCTCTGCATTAAAGCATGATGTGCTGGTTCTGACAAGCTCGGTTCAGGCAGGGAGCCCTCCCCTCCCTCTGCCGTCACTGCCGCAGCCCCCCAGGCAGGCAGCCTGGGCGTGGGGACAGCATCACACCCCAGCTCCCACACATCGCACTGGGCAGCTCGGGCTCGGCTACTGTGGCTCTGGCTACCACCACTCTGGCATTTCCGTTCGGCTTCAGACTGGAAATGTGCAGAAAGCCAACACAGTACAATGTGGGAATAACGGCAAAGAGATGAGAAATTCAATGACGAGAGACTCGAAGTTCACAGATTCAGCAGTGTGAGCTCAAGATCAAAGGTCTGCTCAAGACTTCTGTCTCTCCCACCGACTCCCAGCACGCTCCAGAGCAGAGTACCAAAACCTTCTGCACATCTTTTTATGCAAATATGAAATGGCTTAACATTTCCTGGAGCAGTAGCAGCAGGTGATGGCAGATTGGAAGAACACAGCTACAATATAACTTCTGTCTAAAAAGGCAGATTTTTCTGCAGTGCCAGGACTCAAAGCTGAAATCCACAGGATGCTTTCCCTTTGTTTCACTGGACACTGAATCTTCCACTTTTTACACCTGGCAGTGTTTCACTGGTCATATTGGTGGCAGGGAAACATGAAAGTAAGGAGTAGTAAAGTGTACTTTTAAATCACATTCCTTTATAAAGTCACCTAAATATGAGAAACATGTTTTTATTGTATCAGTTGGAAAAAAAAAAATTGGCAAAACCTTCTGAATTCCTCAAGTTCTGAGCTTTAAATAGAAGCCCTAAGTAAATAATTTTACCTGTTTTGTAAGCCCTACCATATAAAGCAAGAAACAAGCCTGCTTTTGTACAAATCCTGGGCTGCAGCAGCTGCTAAATCCCTCTCCTCTAACGACTTCTGCTGCTGAAGCAAAGTAATTGGTTTTAAATGCTGCTCAATACTTAGCAAAACTAAACCAAAGATTAATAGTTTATAGCTTTCATTTGTATTTCCATTAGAAACAAGAAAAGCAGCCAAGTAAATATCCAGTTACGTCTGTGCACAGTTTTCCACTGGTCCGGTAGGGTATGACCAAGCAAGTGTGTTCTGTGTTTTTCAAAGAAAATGAAAAAAAAAAAAAAATCTGTCCTGCAACAAACCTGCCTTTACCCCTTTGAATCCTGGCTGTTGTGAATTTTCAAGTCAACAGTTTCTCTGCTGAGATTATTTCTTCTGTTTGTAGGAAATAAATCAAACCCTGGGATGAGGATATTACACACCCATCTTTTCCACAGGTTACAGTAACTAATCGCGTGTCTCTTTCTGATGCTTCTTCACAGTTCTACTTAGTAAGCTCTAATGAATAATATATATATAAACAGTATCAGGTTTTTATATAAAAGAAGTTGAATTCGGTGCTGATCAGAAGATTTGGTCTCCCAGCCAGTTTGGATTTGGACAGGAACACTGTGGCTGCGGTCATGTCAAGGTTTAAAGGAAAATTTCAAGACTCCCAACAAGAAGACCGCTCAAAGCAACTTCACGCTTGAGATGTCTCTCTGCTTGCGTGACAGGGACTGGCACAGTGATTCACTTCCCGCTGACAGTAACAGGCCAAGCTGGGAAAAACACAGTGCACACAGGTGACACTTCCTATATTTTGGGAGGATTTTAACAACTTTTTTCACCTTATACTATTACTCATTAAATTCATAAAGGACTTTGCAAGGAGCATTTCACTCTTGTTAACACAATGAGAGAGGCAGAGAGATCACTTCATTTCCAATGCAGATGACAGGAACACATTTAACAGAAAAGGGAAACTTCATACAGACATTGTGGTGAGAAGTGAATACAAATACTCCATCCAAATGGAAGTGCCATTTACATACCTGCATTGCAACAACCTCAAGCGGTGTTTGGCCAGAGCCCGTTATCAGCTAACAACATGGGACCTATAACAGCCCACTCCTAGCCAGGACCTCGTGTCATGCCTCTGAAACGCACCACCAGCAGCAGCAACTCCATGAGAGCTTCAAGTGTTGGTTCAGGCTGGAAATAAAACCAAACAGCAGCTCCTGGATGCCACCAGCACTCCCTGCAAGGTACTGACTTGATTTAAACTCCAAACTTGGAAGGTCAGTTCAGTTTAAAACTATGAGGCTCCATTTGAACCTGACCAAGAAGAAAAACACCTAACTAAAACACAACCAAATACAAACCTTTGCGTAAAATTTGCTACCTGGAACCACAAGTACAGGTCATAAGAGACATGAGCCCTGGATGAAAGCACAGCAGTAGTAGTTCTGTCCTTTTCCACACCAAACTACAAAAATAAACATAACTGTGGGCATCCTTTTGTATCTTTTTCCTCCCTACTGGCACTGAACTGCCAGGAACACTGAAACATTATGAAATTGATTCATAAAACACCATCACCATGGTCAGCCGACCTGCAGTTACCTTGCACAGCTAACTGTATCATATCCTTGACTCCAGTTACCCCAGTATCCGCTCCTCCTCCAGCCCAGCTGCCCCACACATGTTCCTGACCAGCCAGAAACGCCTTACAAAATGGCATTTATTTTACATTTGAGAACAGAGACATACTATAAAATTATAATAAACCAGCATCTTTCACTGAATCCTAATTTATCAAATGCATTGCTTTTAAGGGATATTTTTAACACTAACTAGGAAAATAAAAACCTGCGTGGGCCACAGCTCTGCGCAGCCTCCCCATGAGGAGCAGGGACGCCTTGGGCTGTGTGCTCCTCTCCAGGTGTTCTCCAGTAGCACAAAAGGATCTTCTTCTATTCAAAGGGCTCATTTCAAAGCCATGTCTTAGTCTAGCAGAAGTTTCCAACACCTTACACAGTGCTTCTGAGAGAGAGAGATTGATAAAGGCTGTGAGAACAAAACAGAAAAGGCACTTAAAAGATGAATCAAGGGAAGAAGTTTTGGGGCCAGACTGCCTTTTCTTGTCCAGGGACTGCTTTGGTGCTCACAGACTCACAAACACCAGCAGAAACAATACATCAAGACTAAAGTTTTGCCTTAAAAAAGAAACAAAGAACTCCTCCACAAATATTGAATTCTGTGAACACATTTCTCTTTTATTAACTGTTCAAAAAGTCATTTTACAGCAAGTGTGTTGCATTAGCAGAGAATATGATTTGTCACACTGGACAATGCCAGTGCAGGTATTGACTTTTTCCCCTGCTGCTCACTGTAACTTCTGAAGAAGATGTTAACTTGTCCCATTTAAGTGTTGCTCCCACTTTTACTCCACAAGCACAAATAAGCAGAGACGTGCATAAATATGTACCTCTTTTTTTAAAATACAGAAATACATTTTGCAGGGAGACAAATGTAAAACACAGCAGGGATTCTATCATTGCCCTTACTGTGAACTGAATCATCTATTCCGACAGTCATAGCTTCAGAACTTCAGCAATTGCATCTATAGATAATTACTATGCAGACAATATTCATATCCGAGTACCTAAGTAGATCTCAACGCAAACATTTGGGAAGATACTCCAAATTCTGTGTGTGTGCGCAAGGGCAGCTGCGAGGACTTTCCTGACAACGTGTGTGCTTTGGAGGCTCTTTTTAGGGGCCAGCTGGGATGTAAGGCTCCAGGAACGCAACTCATGTGTCACTGCATGGGTGACTTCAGAAAAGGTCGCATTTAGGCTCAGGGCTGCAGAAACCACAACCAAGTTTAGATTTCTGAAAACACAACTCTTGAAGCCTCTGAAACTGTTCAGAGACAACAACAGAGCAGTAATGGAAGAAATAAGAAAATAATAAAACCACAAGCATGACACCTATTCACAGATGTCTGTAAAAATATTGAGCTATTATTGCTGAATACATTTCTGACACAATAGCAGTATCTCTCTACAACATTTCAGGATTTCAAAGAAGAGAAGAATAATGTTATGTTAGTGCCTCTTGCAAACATATAAACTGCAAAAAGGTGATACTTCCTCTACAGGGAGAGCAAAGTACCTGCTGCCAACAGGTCTCTGAACCCTCCTACCCTGAGGTAAAGCATTATGGTGAGAGAAAAGTTAACTTTAACCTGACATGTAGCTCAACAACTGGTTCTCAATGTAAGAATGTATACAATTATTTACTTTCTTTGGTGCCAAGACCTTCTCTGTGGTTATAGCTTCTACATGAGGGATATAGGATGTAGGAGAGAGAGTTGACATAGGTGGGGATTAAAAGTGGTTTCTGGTCAAACTGAAGTCAAGAGGTATAACGAAGATCTGACTCAGGTCTGGTTTTTACTTAACCATGTAGGTACCGTGTACTGGTCCCCTTCAAAACACAGTCATCAGAAGTGAGTGAATCATAAAGAATGGAACTTGATAAGGAAAATGAAGTTCCCAAAGTACAGAGTTCATGAAAAAAACCTCAGAACATTTCACACCCGTGACACTACAGTAAAGGTAACTCATTCTGGGCATTAGGCAGCACCATTTCAACAGGCTGGGAGGGAAGGAGTATTTGAACAAACTAATAAGAGACACAGATGATACAATTAGGTCAATAAAACCAGAAAGATGGAGTTTCATTATCCTGTCCAATACTGCATACTGTGCAACCAAGTGTGCTAAATGAAAGCTTTCAGCTAGATGATTTCAGAATGTTAAAAGCAACATAATAACAACATGTACTTGGATGCTAATAATGGCACTGTAAATAGACATAAATTTTAGCAATCAAGGCCACTAGCTCACAGTTGTCATTAAAATGCATAATAAAAAAAAAACAACTTAATGGAGTGGGAGCAAAAAGCAAATTAGAGCTGCCTGGCTGCTCTGCAGGCGCTGGTTGTGCTGACACCACGCAGAGCTGTAGCACACAAAATCAGGTACAGGCTGTAGCACTGGACTCTTGGTGCATTTTGAGCTCCTCAAAAGTTTGTCGGTGCCTTTTGGAGACAATATGGTTTCACATTTGATGTTCAAGCTGATCACTATAAACATTCATTTTTACTAACACAGAAGCATTAATCTGAGGAACACAAAGGGATCAGGAAGGGATGCATTTAGGAAGTGTATGATTTTATTGTGTGAGACAAAGTCAGCTAGTGCCATAACTGGTGATAGCCTAAGAAGTCTCAATAGCAGCATCAAAGTTTTCAATGTTAAAATATATGTTTACATTCTGCCTTCTGTTAATGTTCTGTGGTATCTGTACTACTTGTAGCATAGCAGAGGATATTAACTACACGTTATTTGCAAGAAACGCATTACCTGCCCAGATGAAAGGTGGGACACCCTTGATAAGAGCCTCTGTTCATAATGAGAACTCCATTCCCTCTTCCAGTTAGTCACACTTTTTCATAAGCAATGCTAATTTTTCTTGAGCTTAAATGGTGGACATACTTCCAATAAAGAGAGAAATCTTTTGATAGGTCCTTCAGGTTGACTACTTGACGAGTACCACCAATTGCTATGTCAGAGACAAGACAGAGGACGAGGCCAGCCATCTGTCTGGACAAGTTTTGCAGAGCGTATTGGAGGAAACCTGCTCCTTGAGGAGAAGAGAAACACAAACTCTGTGTTGATGGTGTTTCAGCTTCATATGCTTCTTTGGAGCAGGAGAAGGCATTAAATGGTGACTGAAGGTTCCCTCTTTCTGTATTTTCTGAGTCAGTTCTCCAAAACAGTAAATGGCACAGGGCTCCTGTGATGATTCCTGCACAAAGCTGAATTCCGCCTCCATGCCACTGAAATCAATGAGGTGAATGCTTTCAGCGTGACCGATATATATCTAAAATGATACTAACCTCACTATTTAAGACATTTAAAATGATAACTAATTCTGATGTTTTTAAATAATGTTCAATTTTTCCCCATTATGACTTCTTAGATTTTGACGCATGACACGAGCCTGCACCACTCTGCCACATTACACAGCATGGTGAAATGCAGAGAGAGAAATCGCAGCACAGCTAATGAGGCATAGAAACCAACATCAGAACAAAAGCAAGCTCAAAGATCACTCCCATTTGGCTTTGACAACTCTCTCAACCTCCCCCCCTTCCTCTTCAAAACAAAAGACAACTCGGCAGGTACTCACTGGCTGGAAATAACTCAGCAATGACGAAGCAGAGTTGCACAGTGCCGCACTCGGTGAGTCCATCAGCAGACCTGCCATGGGCACACAGGAGCCACATGTGATGAGGCATGAGTGCACATCAAGGCCACAAACATTCAGTGTCCCTGGGCAGAAGTGCACAGGGCAGGGGGCTGTGACCTCCCACGGGGTCCCTGAAGCCAAAGTCGCTGGTATCTGGGGATTTGCTGATGCTGGAGATGAGAGCAGGCCAAGGAATCTGCCCTGAAGCATCTGCAGGAACCAGCTGGGTTCTGCAGTTTACAACCTCCCACTCCTAAGCCTGGCACCGCCAAGGAGAACCATTCCTGTGGGTGACCAACACCTGCTGCATCTGTTTGTGTAAAGAAAATGGCTTAAAGCCTCAGAGTCAGGCTGCTTCTGAAGCAGGTGGAAGATGTCACACAAGAGCAAGAGGAGGGAAAGCTGTTGTGATGAAGAGATCATACCAGCTTCTGTCCAGCAGATCCAACCATCCCATAAAAGGGGGTCAGGGAGACACCTGCTTAGAATTTGGTAGCCAAAATATTAAGGCTGTCCACTGAAGAGCCAGTGTACCAGTCTACTCGCAAACAAGGAATTTTTACTGAGTTGTCGCAAGGACCAAAACCCATCCAGATGCATTTGTCAATAACACTTTAACTGATCAATTATTTTGCTTCTCCATTTGCATATCTGGATAAAATGAGAGCTTATGCTGGAGAAGTATCCTACCAACAATTAGCCATCCATTTTCCATTTAGACAGAAACTACCGATCAGGAAATGTCTCCCTTGACTTGATATTACCACGTAGAGCAAAAGTTTTAAGACTTGATATTACCACGTAGAGCAAAAGTTTTAAAAAAGGATAGAATTGCTCAAAACAGCAGATTAGTCTTCTTTTAACATGCTTTGATAAAGCAAGGCATCATCATAATGTAATTTCAAAACTAATTTGTATGTTAAGTACAAATCATCCCAAAAGCCATACAGAAGTCCTTGCTTATGAAGAAATCTGGACAAAGCACTGAGCTCAATCTCAGTACTGTATCCCAGCACATTGCTGGCCACAGTATTTCCAGTTTGCACTGATGGCTACAGATCATCTGGAGTAGAACTAGCCTTAGTGCCCTGGTCCCCTGCCACGTCCTTGATCTGCAGAACCTCGCATGCTGCCTGGTGGCACAGGCTCCCTCCACCGTCCCCCTGCACCAACGATCATTTCTGAGCGCTGCTGCAGCTGTTAGAACTCTCCGAGTGCAAATGCTCGTGTTCAGAAGTTTGTAATTAAATTCCCATGGGATTAAACCAAACTCCACCCCTTGAAATATTGTGTAAAGCAGGATTAGCAAAACATATAGACTTAGGAAAAGACTTAAAAAATAATAATTTTTTTTTTGCACTGACTGTGAATGTCATGTTTCTCCATGCCTTTCAAAACTGAAGGCTACTCACTGCAGAATGTATCTGAATGTGATTCTATAAGAGTTTGAACAAATTGTGCAAACTGCACATAAATCCCATTCATTATATTCTTTGTCCTACATTTTTCACCATTTTCAGATGAGAGGTAAAAGGGAGAACTACTGTCAAAATATCTTTAAAACCTGGTTTGAACAGAACTAAACAATGCTGTATTTAAAATGCCAAAAATCACAGTGGTCTGTATTTATAGTCTATATTGCATAGAAATCTCGTTGCTGTTAGTTATTTGTTTCCATCCTAAACTTAGTCTTTGCAGTCCCTCCCAAATGCTGAGATTTTAAAAATGCCACTAAATGACCTTTTTCTCTACTAAATACTCTCTGAAGGATTAATGATCTCTGAAGGATTCATAGTGATTCCAAATTCTAAAGACTGACTTAGAAAAGATAAAGTCTTTTCTCATAATGCAAACCTCAAAGAACATGTGTTAGACACAGAAGGAAGAACACTTTTACCATATAAAATATTAATTGGTTCACATACTCGTCTTTAAAACATGAGGGTGTCATATATCAGATGTAGTAAATCTAAATATTAGATCATGCTTGCATACAGCATAGAGGTAAAAGCCGATATATATGTTCCTCAAATATGAGGAAACTCAGATATCTTCTGTGATTAAAAAAAAGAAATAATTATTTACAGTGTGGTTGAAGCTACACCATGTTAAAATATATAGTGACAGGGTCCTGTTACCCAAATGTCATTTCTGATAGTAGAAAATATTCACTAAAAAAAGAAATCTACATTATTGGCAGCATTATCATGCTAGGGACTCTGTGCTCCTGTGCTCAATTCTTACCAGATTTACAAGGCATTGGGGAAGTTGCTCAGAATTAAATACCAGAAAGCTTTGCTTCACTCTGCAGAACACATCGCTAATAGAAAATGAGAGACTGCAACTACCACAAAGCCTCGTAAAGAAAAACAGGGACACTTTAGCTTGCTATAATCCCTTGTAAATGGTCTTTTGAATTTGCAATCCAGCTATGCCATTGACTTTCCCAGCTAAGTCGAAGTCTCTCACAAAAAGTTATAAAGGCAATGCAACGCAACCAGCTTTCCGGTACCTAGATGGAGAGAAGAGGCATGCTGTCTTCCACCGGCAGACTGGTAACTCCCACTCCTAACACAAGCACCTAAGTGTGATATCAAGCTAGGTGGTGTGAAGATCACATCCCTCCCAAGAAGTTAAGACAACTTTTTTTTTCTTTCACTTTTTTTTTTTCTTTTCCCAGAAATATATATTTATTTGGATATTCAGAACATTCATTTTCTTACTGCCTGAACCCATACGCTGGCAGTGACTGGATGGACATGAGTGCGAGAGGGCCACCAAAGATCTCTACAGGGTGCCTGTGTAACTTACATTTACTGCAAAGGGTATTCTATAGAGGGCATGCAGGTCTGGAAACATCAAAATGTGGCGTTTGAAGTTACGCAGCCCAATCTGAGCATGCGACACTTGGTGACACCACGTGGAGAACTTATGGTAAAAGCGTAAGGACACACAGCCTGAGTCCCTGGGCTGCGGCAGGGTTTGACTTCCATGTGGAAAGGGCGCTCTGCTGCTAGTTGTCCGCTCAGAGAAAAGCCTCCCATGCAAAATGTCTGCAGGGAGAGTCGGTGCGTCAAGCCGCTCTCCAGAGTGGCATTTAACAAACTGTCAGGATGACTTAAAAATAGTACAGGAACTGAAGGAAAAATAAAGTTCTTATTTGCTTGTTCTGATTTCCCTGCTGTGATTTTAGCAGTAATTGGCTAGCTTAATTTAGCTTTGCTAGTTGCCAGAAAATGGTATAAATTTGTTTTAATTTTGTTTCTTGGCTGGGTTTGCCAAACTCCACCACTAATTGTCCAGCAGTTCGCACTAGACCCAGCACAAATCCTGGGCCCTGCTCTTGCTCCTGCCGGTGATGACAAGGTGGCCACCAGGCAGCGCATTTGTCTCCTTGTGCTTTGTAGCCAACGTTTATAAAAGCAAGTTAGATTTACTGCCCAAGTTATTGTGAAGGAAAATTGACACTTTTAGAAGAGCTTGGAACTAGAAATACTTAATGGAAGTATAATTTTGTGGAGCTGTAAGCTTTCATTTTTAGTTTGAAGGAAGAGTGAAATAAAAGAAAACAAAGCAACTGCAACATGGAAATCAAAGCTGAGATATGTTCAGACTGGCTCTGATCTTTGCATTGCTTGCAGGACTGAGATCCTCCTCCAGCTGAAGCAAGGGCTGTTTTATCTTCTGAAACTAATCCAACCAAGGTAAAAATGAAGTGTTAACTAGCACAGACAAAATGAGAGTGATCATGCAGCTCCTCAAACAGCAATGCAATATTTTCTTTCTTTTTTTTTTTTTTTTTTTTTTTTTGCCAGGTGTCTTCCCCTCTTTCTTTTTTTTTTTTTTTTTTTTTTTTTTTTTTTGCAAGTGCCTGTCCTCCATTACCTTGCTTAAACCATAATATTCAGACATAACAATAACATGGCTTTGAACAGGATTTAAGATTACTGGAAATAGAGAGGCCATTTGGAAAACATCACAGCCTTTGTAAGAAGATCCAGGGCTGGCTGAAAAAACCTAGGGACTTATTAAAAGATAAACCTTCCATATGTAGAATTCAGCAAAACATAAATACAACTACAATTTGCCATTAGCAAGCAAAGGGCAACTCTCCTGAAACACCAAACAATTGGGTTTTATTTACCGCAGGTTTCAGTGAAGCCAACAATTCATCATTCCCGAGCAGTGTAACACGCTGGCTCCTGCAATATTTAACAAAATAATTTGCAGGCAGTGAAGTTATCAAGAGCTACCTGCTCCAGAACAATGGGGTGGACGTTCCTGCAGGGGTCCATTTTAGGATACCGGCTTTCTTAGGATACCAAGGCTGACCCGCCTGCAGGTGGCTCTGACACTCAGGTCCGTACCCGTGTAATGGTGAAGCTGACTGTGCGCTGAGCACCACCACGCTGGGGTACTGCCCGAGCTGTAGGAGACTGTCAGATGGGCTGTAGAACCACCAGAGAATTCAGGGACACCAACTTTTCAGACTGCCCATGCACCTTTCCTTATGAGTAGAGTTCAAACTAATCCACATTAATTTCTGACTCATCTAGGCAGATTTTTAAAATATAGGATTCTGCTCCACATATCAGGTTTTTTCCTAATTCAATATTGAATTAAAATCATTCATAGGCACAGTGAAACAACAGCCAATTGACAATCAACACACTGGTCAAACACACACGGCTCCAAAGAGCCATAGGAACCGAAGAAACTGGCCTTTCTCACCACCTTGCAGCATTCAATTGCATTCAACAACGTCTGTTTTCCCTAAAATTAAAGGGAGGAGCACATTAATGAAAAGTAAGGCTTTCAAGACTTTTGATTCTCACTAATTCATTTTACAGGAAAATAAATTTCAAAAGATCAATTACTGACATACAGGATTTTAGGTTAACCAGAAAAGCCAATAAATCAACCCCTTATAGACTGAAAAAAATCTATCCTAAGGTATTTGCATACCAGCACATCTTAGTTTTAGAGGAACAGACAGTGCTTCTATAGTTAAGATGAATATATATGTCAGCGCAGAGGGTGAGTTTAAAAGACACGTGTATTTGGAAAGTATTAAAACTCCATTCCAATAAAGCAAAATATTTGGGATTTGACTGGGACAGGCTGAGTATGTGGCATTTTTCAGTTAGAAACTCTTCCTTTTGATGCTAAAGCAAAGGTTTCCTCCCCATGAGGAACGATATGGATCCACCTAGTTTCAAGTCCACCAACATGACATCCACCTTTGCATCCCCAGCACCCACTAATTCCTGGGGTGCTACTTGTGCCTAAAGAGCTATGCACAGACAGTTGCAACATATGGGCT
Source organism: Pterocles gutturalis (assembly GCF_000699245.1). Lineage (NCBI taxonomy): Eukaryota > Metazoa > Chordata > Aves > Pterocliformes > Pteroclidae > Pterocles > Pterocles gutturalis. The sequence goes on from NW_010115631.1 coordinate 66,604, forward strand.
CCTGTCAAAAGAAAAGTTATCCCCAAAATGAAGACGGAAATCCAAAGGAAAAAAGTTATTAATAAATTGCATAAATGTCTTTTGACTTTCACAGAGTAACACTCTGAGCAAATCTCCCACGAAAGTTGAATTGCAGATAAAGTGTTGTAAGGACAGAACATCCTTTTTCCCATCCACGTACCTGCAGTTCTTGGATGCTGCTGCGGTGTGGTGCAATCGTAGGCATGGAATAAACCTATAAAAGGCCAATGGTCATCACCTAAGGAAAAACTGAAAAACTGCACTCAGAGTAGAATACAGGCTTACTCCTTAGGCTCAGGCTGAAAAGGCAATTGAGGATCCCTTTCTGGCAGTGCCTCTTGGTCCTCTCTGACTTCTCGGGGAGCTGAAAAACCTTCCAGATGGCTCAAGATAGCTGAGAGGAACCCCATTCCAGTCACTGGGGCGGGAGCCTTCTATAGATTTGCTGTGCAACATAAAAGAGTCTAAAATAAAAAAACCTTAGCAAACTGATCAAACTTATCCTCTTTTCTGAAACAAGAAGGCAAAGAGCGAGACACCTGCTACTCTATTAGATAAAGTGCATGTATATAGATACGTAGCATAAAGATACATTGGATTTCTGGTTTATAAGGAAATTTTCTGTCTCTGGCTTTCAATTTGCTTTTTGTATTACAATATTTCAAATCAATATATTCTTCAATCTCTTGAACTTGACTCCCCTCTTAGGTTACACATGAAAACTATCCCCAAAGAATTTACAAAATACTTTTAGTTACGAATGAGAACACAACTCTAATTTACAATCAGTTTGCAGAAAAAACCCTAACACAGCTAGTCCACAGGTAGCTTCTCTTTCCACCTTCCTTTAGGTGTTCTCTTGTTAGAAAAATATTTTCCAATATTTTCTGAGATCAAACTCTCTTGTTACAATCCTATTTTTACTTTTATGAGACTCTGAAGAACATTGCTTGGTCATCATCCAGCACTGTATTTCTTTCCATGTATCAAATTCCATCTGTGACTGCTATCCAACTGTGCTGAGACTATTCTTCAGCTAAGCAACCTGGAAATATTGCTTTTCCACCCATTTTCCTTTTCAGGCTTTCCAGTTCTGTAACTGCCTCAATCTTCCTTGGCAAAATCTAAAACTACTCAGCCCTGGCTTATTTCTTGTACCATCATACTGGTCAAATTATTCAAATGCTCCTTCACAATCAAAAAGGGGTTTGTGAACTTGCGTTGCTGAGTTGCTCTGTAAAAAACCAAGCCTGACCTCATTTTCCAGTGAACATTTCCTCCATCCCCCACATTCCCACACATCTGGTCGCCTGTTCAGCTTTTTAGTGATCCGTGGCTTCCCAGACTCTGACAGCAGCTGCCTACATCCCAGTTTCAAAGATGGGAACAAAGACGTCTACATCTAAACCCCAAACCCAACCTTGCTGCTCTGCCTGGTTCTCCAAAACCTTACCTGCCTAAAATCCCAGCAAGATTCATGGATCCTGCTCATGTATGCTCCAGGTAAACTTCTGCTGTCCCTTCTGCTCACAGGAATATACCTCAACAGCAAAATTTTATCAATTTTTGTATATTTGATAAAAACCTTCCCCAAAGCAATCCAAAAGCACGTAGCCTTCCTGCATTACTGACAAAACAAATTCATTCACGCATGCGTGGAGGATGCTGCTGCTTTTAGAAAGTACCTCTTGTGTATGTAAAAGAGAAAATTATGAGAGCTGTCAGACATGGTTTTCTCCCTTCTTGTTATTCTCACATAACTACCCTGAAACAAAGAATTAAAAAAAAAAATTCTCCAAGCCCAAGGTATGGAGAGGAAATGTGGGCATGGAAATAATTCTTTAAAAGTTCTAAGAAAATGAATTCACACATCTTAAATCTGTAGGCAGCCCTGCAAACCACGTTTCCTCCTCTTTTGCAAGCAACTGCTCTCTGCATTCACAACACAGCCTAACAAATTCCATGGCAACTCTGTGAAGTGCACAAATAACAGACCTCAATAAGTCACAATAAGAAATTTGAGAGCCATGGACAAAAAGAGGTCCCAGAGGTGCTTTGAAATACCTGATTTCTCAGGTTACTTATCACCCAGCGTTCACACTGCCTCTTCCAATGATCCAAATTCAGTCCGTGTCTCAGTTGCCTACAAAGCCCATTTTCCTTTGGAGCAATACCACTCACTGCTCTGCAGGTCTCCACAGTCTCCGAAACCAACGGGCTTGAGGTCTTTTCTGGTTGAAACAGCATCACTGCAGGCAGCTGCGTGCTGTGACAGGACCATCCAAAAAGCAGGGAAGCACCCATCAGCAAACAAGTCTGAGCATAACCTCTCAGTACAGCTTCTGGCCAACTTCAGAACAAGCTCCTTGGGCCTTCTGCAGGAAACAACATGAAAATCCCACCACCTCTACACAGCCAGAACGGTCAATATTTTCTTGCTAGGATTAGCAGTAGCCATATGTGTTTGTTAAAAAACAAACAAACAAAAAAAAAAATCAAACTCTTCTATTCCTATCAGTAGCATTTAACATTGTATTTAAGTCCATATGACATATATAGTTTATACAGAAACAGGAATTTGTGAATCTTGTCACAATAATGAAGATATAAGAAAAGTATATTTTTGGTTGCAATCACTATTGAAATTTTTAATTAAGAACTGCATGAATATTTTTTCTCTCTCATCCTCTTGAAACTCCCCACTTACCTAGCTACAAAAAGGAAATATTTATTTAGATATGCACACTATCTGAGAGAAAGAAACTGAACATAAATAAAAAACATTTCAGTGCTAAAATTATTTATTAGGACACACAAATAGCTCTGATTGTTCCTCTAACAGCACTGAGCATTGGCAGGGATAAACTCTGGCAGAAGATTGCCAGGGTTCCCTGAAGAAAAGGCCAGGACCTACCACCCACTCAGAAAATGGCAACAGCCCAGGCATGCCCATACATCCTCGTCTCATGCTAAGGGCACAGTGCAAGGGGCATGGCAGGGTCTAGCAGCGGTTTCCACACATCTCTGATACCAGAAAGGTGAGGAGCAGACTCCACTGAGGATGCAGGTGGGGAACTGGGAAGCCAGCAGGAGGGCACAGGCAGGCAGCCTCGGAGCCAGCCAGGAGGGCAGCGCTCGCCGGGGCACCCACCTCAGAGGAGCAGCCTTCAGGGGAACTGTGCCGAAAGCATACCAGGGCTTTAATCTCCAAAACTGTTTAATTAGAATACAAAATCCTAAACAAGAACAATGTAACTCTTCAAATACAAAATACAAACCTTCTGATGTGAAAACAAATCCTGCCTCCCTTCTCACCTACTGTGTCCTTGCAAAATTGTCCTTCCTTCCAGCTTTGCTTCCCAGCATATCTGCTGCGGCTCCCTAGGCTGTTGTATCTCTTTTGGTCCCTACAGACCTTGTCTGCCTGGCAGCAATTTGGTTCCCCTTCTCCCGCTGCTGCCTGTGCCCCCAGCTCATCCCCTGCTCATCCTGCACTGCGCTGCTGCAGCGGCTGCTCCGGAGGGCGAGTGCTCCAGCCAGCCCAGGAGGTCTCTCTGGCCAGGCCGCAGCTCCCAAACCCAAGCAGGCTGATAAAGCAGTCCCGACATCCCAAATGCTTGCCCTTGGAAAATTCAGAACAGAGGAACAAGAGCATCGCTCATGCTGTAAAAAGCCAACGCAATGACAAGAAACCCACTGGCCCCTTGAGTTTCCCCAAATGTCAGTTTCCCCAAAGGTCAGGAAACCAAGCCAGGGCATTTAGGAAAGAGCAGCAATTAATCTGGATTAACAGCACGCAGGCAGAAAGACCAGCTCCTTGGCAGCACTGTGCATGCCGATCATCTGGTCAGGAAGTGTCCCATCTGAAAAAAACTGGAGCTCTGCCCGTACAGCAGAATGCCAGCGTGCGCTGCTGGGGAGCCTCCTCGCCCTCCCTGCAGCTCGCTTCCCGCTCCTGCCCTGCGAGAGTCCAGACCATCACCTTCAAGCAGATGTGATAGCTCCAGTGGGTAAACCATCCCTGGTTTTCACAGTTTATGTTTTCATTTTCTCCATTCCTCTGACAAACTGTCAAGATCCTCCATCTGACCAGCAAACGTTTAGGAACACACACATCTAATGTTTGAAAGTACTGGCTGATCTGCTTGAAGCCAGATTGCTTATCAGCACTGATCTGAAAAGCAGTTCAGAACTTCAACTGTAAACTAACTTCTTCCTACATCTCCTGGTGTTACTATTTTAAGTACAGGACTGAGAATGGGAAAACACAAAGATGCGAGTGAATACACTTCCCAGGAAAAAAAGCAGCTTTTCCTCTTTGAATTTTGTTCTAGGAGCCAGCAGAAATCCAATCCCGTTGTGCTTTCATCTGTCATTTTCACTGGAAGGTTTTATTAGCTCAATTAGCAGAGCTATCTGTACTGAAATTTCTCTTTCTGTCATTAATTTACAACTCTTGAATGTACAATTCAGTAGGCAGAAAGACTCTGAGATGCAATTTATGACAAGCTTGAGAACCTTTCAGTCTTTTTACCATACACTAAGTAGTACATACAGACTCTCATTCTACACAACAGGTTGTGGTACCAGGGTTGTGGTACCAGACTTACACAGAGCTCAGCCGTACAGGGGTGGCTGTAGTCAGTTCACCCCTGGACGCAGAGCTCGCGGTGGACACGCAGGCATTTGGAGCAGCACAGCAAGTGCTCAGCAGCCGAGCCCCAGCTCCTGTGAGCTTGTGCACGGGACGCAGGACCTGCACAGCCCAGCTGACCAGCGTGGCTCAGCAGGCGAGGACCGTGCACAAAAGCCTATGGGCACAAAGACAGCCTTACACAAACAAGTAGTTAATGGCTTGATCATATATACTATTCCTGCCTTGCTGCAACAAAGTAATCTCATGGAATAAGGCAGCCTTCCAGTGCTTCTATCATTATTATTCTATTTACTCACTCTACCTTTTATTCTGCCTGAAATAACATTGACTTACACCTTTCCTTAAGGGCAGTTTTAAGATGCGAGTGAACTATGATCTCTGCATTATCTGAAATGGAGCAAACATTTTCTACCAGGTCTTCACCTCTTCAAGAAAGAAACACTTCTACTTGTGTGTAATCAGTTCTGTGTCTGGGAGGGATCTTTGCCCTTGTCGCAGCTAGAGACTCAGAGGGAAGCAGAGTCCAGAGGCTGCCTGCCTGGCTGACTGTCACGTTTAGTGCACAGCATCAGTCAGGAGCGAGTGCCCGACATTTTCAAAAGCTGTGCTTTGTGACTGCAGAAACTGAGCACTGAAAACCTTCCCTACATTTCCCTGTAAGCCCAAGAGCCAAGTCAGAGAGCTGCTGCATAGGAAAGGACATTTGTTTCTTCTCAGTCTCCCCTTCCTTCCAAATCCATTCTCTGTCCAGGACAGGAGGCTGAAGGAGGGAACCCAACAACTCACAGTCTTGGTGCATCCTTACAAACACAACTGCTACCAGCATGACACTTCAAGAATGAGCTCCCAGGAGAATCCCAAATGCTGTTAACAGGGTTGTTCAACATGTCCAAAAGTGCCAAAATATTAACAAAAGAGTCAAGAGAGATAAATCCGACGAGTTAAACTAGCCTTTGCTAAATACATGTAATACCTTTGCAGAAAACAACGCAAGTAGTGGGGAAGCTTTTAAACACCTAGTGTCATATTGTCAGCAGTTGTTACCATGATAAGATAGTGGTCATCAGCAGGATCTGTGAATTTGCTTATCTTTAGACTAAAAGAGGTATTTCAAATATTGTAGATATACTGCATATATACACTGCATATATAAATACTGACTTTGAATAACAAGGCCTACACAAAATAGGTGTTAATTCTGGATCTCTATTTAAGAAACTCTGGTGCAAAATACAGTCAAAAGCACCTCTACTTGTCTGAGGTCTAAAAAATCCTCTGTTGGTGCACTGACATCACTGCAGCTTCTGTAAAGTGTGAATCGACTTCCCACACCTTCAATCAGCAAATTACTGTATCATTTCTTTTGTGTTTGTCATTCAGAGCACTTCATCTTAGAGAGGAGAGAAAGCATTTGTTTCTTTGACAGGGCTGATAATGAGTAAACTTGTTCAAAAGCATTTGACAAGGGTCAGTATGTAGCCTGTTACAGGGGGATTCTCACACAGCTTTTCAGCACGAAGCAAATGGGGAACGTGCTTTGGCTGCTATTGAATCATATCCATTCCTGCAAATGACTGTGATTGAGACATAGAGGGGAAAAGATCAGGTCAGTACCCACAGCACGGATTGACAAAATCAGTACGACAACAATACAAAAATTATTAATGTGATACAGCACCAGGAAGCATCACGTTACCATGTGTCTCACATTGCCACCTGCTGTGCTATATATACCGCAATGGAGACAGGTCAGAAGCTTCATTTCACTAAACAGATCAATCCATGATGATGAGGCAAGTTGTACTGTAGTATTTTAGCTGTGTTATGTCTTCTATAAGTTGGTCACAACTTTATTTGAAAACTGGGTGTACATCTCTATGATGGTAAGCAGAAATACTAGTCCTCTATGAAGCAATTTGCTTTATATTACACAACACTGGTGGACTGTGTCTCATTATACCACAATTCTGCACTGAAATCATATTAGTCATTTTTCTACCCCGAATCTGCAGATTTTCCTATCAGTGCCTCTAGTTTCAGAACTAAATTTCTGCCTCTAAACCACATTTCAGAAGAAGGTTAATTTCGCCAGCAATTTCTATCATGTTATTAAGAAATAGGCTTAAGAAGAGAACAATAACAAGACTTTTAGTTTTCAAAAGCTGAAGGGCTGATGGGAACACAGAGAGCCCCATTTCTAAGCCAGAACTACACACTTAAATTGACACAGCGAGTTTGTTAGCAAAACAAAACAATTCAGAAGAACTGAGATTAGAGAGCAAAACAGATAGAAAGAATTGATTGATTCTATTGATTCAGAGCAGCACTATGTGCGTTTAGCACTACTCCAGAAATAAGACTCTTCCTGGTTTAGAATTTACATGTCTAATGGAAATACCATTACCTTAAGAACCAATGTATTCTGGGAAACAGAGAGACATCATCCCCATCTCCAAACAGCATGAAAAACTTTCCAACCTGAAGCCTGAGTCAGTTGAGACGACATATCTGAGCAGCTTTTTCTGATACAGAGGAATAACCTTATATGTAATCTGATATCAGACTTTCTGAGAATAACAACCTGATTTACAAGAGAACAGGTATTTCCATGATGCAATTCTGTTTCCTCTTCAGCAACTGTTAGTGGGCAAGGTGGCAAAATGCATGTCCCCAGAAAGGAATAACATTAAATACTGCTTGCCAAATTCTTCAAATTAAAAAAAAAAAAAAAAAAATCTGTGACACTAAATCCACACCCACAATGACCAGCTGATCTTTAGCATCTTTCTTCTCCAGGGTCATCATCTTCATCCACCCCCCTCACCATGCCTCTGAGACAGCCACACCTCCAAGGCAAGTTCCCGACTACAGACAGTGACCATTATGGGTGTACAGACAGTGGACACTTAGTGCAGAGAAGGACAGAACAAATTCAGTGTTTGGTCTGAACTTGCCAGGCCAAAAGGGAAAAGGGGTTCCAGAAGGCTAAATGAATTTTAAGCTCCTATCGCATTCAGATAACTTCCCTACAGGCCCATTCCTCAGTCACTGCAATTCCTGGCCTAGGATATTTGAACTGATATTTACATTAAAATGTCAGTATACGAATCATAGGAGCAAGGCAGAATCCTAGATTTGCCTCCAGCATCTCTGCTACACAAGCTGTAACCTCCGGCAGCAGGGCAGAGCAGGCTCTGAGGAGCCGCAATGGCTCAGTCGCTGCAGCTCTTCGCTTCAGCACCCGCGTGCCATTGCCAGTAGAGAATTTCAACTGGGTCAAAAAATATACCCAGAATCATGAGTGGTGTCATGCAAGGGTCTTGTGGACAGAGATACCAAAATTTAAGACAACAGGTATTTAAAGAAACAGAACTGAAACTGCAGCATCAATTGTCAACTAAATCTCTTGCTGTGAATAAAAATCAATTATAATCTTGTCTCTAACTTTTTAGGATGTGTTCAACAGATATATTACAAAGACTCTGAAAGCTAATGGAGCCTGGAATATGAGCTTCATCCTTAAAATGATACATAACATGATTACACATAATGTTCTTCTACTCTGTTACAAATTTACAGAAGTTTGACTTCTGTGTAATTGCTTATTTGACATCAGTGCCTGTGTAAGTGAAATCAGATGGAGCTTTCAGCTTTTTAAATATTTGGTGGTTTTCCACCTGTGAAACACCAGAATTGGCCTGACTTTTTCACACTAACGTAGCCCAACTAAAAGTCCCTTCCGATCTTCTCGGCTTTAGGTATTGCTTCCAGCCACCCACAGGGGCTGAATGTACCAGAACCAACACTGTCACCATGAGAAGCAAATGTCCTTCTCGAGGACATAAGGCACCATCAGTGCACCCCATCCAGAACAGAAAGAAACACGTTTCTCAGCATTTCCCATGCTGTAGAGGAAACCTCATTGCACATGGACAGCATTTACCCAATTTAAAGGTAAAATAAAGGGTAAGAAAGGAACTGAAGTCTCACCTCTAGGACATAACTTCATCACTTGTGCATACGTGACCAGTATCCATCACCCCGTGCACAGGATTTCCTCTCTTACATATTCTACTTTCATCACATTGGTGGTTATTTGTATTCAGACAGCGCAAAGAACCTGCAACAAAATGGTGCTAGGCAGAACGCTGAAGCAAGCTAAATGAGCATCCTCAACCAGCCATTAGCTCCTTCCCACCAAACGGTCTGCTTTATAAATGCACTGTCTCCACATAATCGAGCTGAAGATCAGAGGCTGGTATTTTTACCTGTAGTCAAAAATCAATATATCCTCAGCACCCACTGTGATTTTGCAGGGCTCTTTCCCCTCCCAGTAACAAGCAGTATAGCCAAGAGGCTCTGAGCATCGGTATATGAGCACACTATACCATCAAAATTATCAGGCTGTAAGTATTCATAATTTTTATTTGAATGCACTGCTACATTAGTAAGGGATTTCAATTTTAAATTAAAAGCAAGGACAATATGAATAAAGATTATTTTGAATTCATAAAAATGAATTTAGTTGGATTAAGGGAACAAGCGTGCAAATATCTGACACAGCTAAGCTTCAGCTATCTCACAGTAAAAACAAAGCCAGCACCACAAAATCACTAGAAACTAGGTTTTAAAAGACAGTGCCAAGAGACGAAGAGACACGACTGAAAAAGGTGAAAACCAATAGCAATGAAGGTTAAAACCCAATCCACATACTCTGCCTTTTCATGCACATAACTCACTGCACAGAAAAAAAAAAAAATATTATCTCCCACCACTGAGATGGCTCAGTGCCTCAAGGAAATGCAAAACAATTACTGCTACGGAATAAAAAAGACCACAGGATATGAGGAGGAATACTCTCCCAACAACAACAACAAAAAAAAATTAAAAAGAAGAACAAGGGGGAAAAGCCTTACTGCATACAAATGCAAACAGGCAGCAAAAGGACATTCACACCAGCAGGGAGAAAGACATAAACATAGCCAAGGAGACCCAGGGTGAAGGGGGTAATACAAAGACTTACAGATCCAAGTTCTCCCAAGAACAATGAAAGTATTCTTCCGAGCTAAAATCTTGCCCACCTGAGCAAACGGCCCCTGCAAAAATCCAAGGAACATCTCATTAAGCTGTACCTGTGCCTCACACTAAAGAAATTAGTTTCATAACACATGGTAACAAAGGAAGGGCTAATCCTGATTTTTATTGTTATTATAAATTAGGAACTATTTCACAGCAGCCATTGAAATTACGGTACCGAGACAAAAACTCTGCAGATGGAAAATGAAGTTCAGGCTCAAGAGGAAACACAGACTCCCTATTTTTAATCCTCCTGAAGCAGAAGGCTTTTTGATATTGACACAAGGAAGAAAAATACAAACAGCAAATCAATTGTGTCAATTTTTCACATTATGACTAACATAAAGCAATTTCCACACTTTTTTTTTAATTTTCATCACTATTTTGGTGCTTATAGCACTTCCACCACGGATCTAACATCACGGGATGAATATTTTAAGGAAGAAATGACACATGAGTGGCACCACAAAGTTTGTTTCTCAGGCAGGCAAGCTGCCATCCCTCAGAAGGCAGCTGAGTCACAGAGTGTATAAATAACTCTGTCAAGAGAATAACTTAGTCTGACTGTGAAATCACTCAGCAGAGCCAGAAAGGGGGGGAACACAACCATCACCAGCACACTAGCGGCTCCCTTTCCCCCCACGTCATCTCTAACAGTGCTGCCTCTTTCAAGCAGCAAAGCTTGAAAGCACATGAAGGCAGAGGAGAATGTGGTGTTCCCAACTGCAGACATCTGGCCTTGTGAGAATTCATTAACTCCATCATGATCCACAAATCCTAGCTGTGCTGAGAGTTCACTCAGGTGTCCACATGCCAACTATAAGCAACCCTACATAAAGGGATGGAGCCATATGCAAACGTAGTGAGGAGAAGTGGGGAGTGACATCCCACCCAGTAGGATTCCCAGCTCCCAGACACAGCCCAGCCTTTACCTGTCCCACCGCGGGCAGCCAGAACATGCTGAACAGACAGTCACGGTCATTTGCAATGGCAGCAGGGGCACAGCTTTCCTGGAAGGCATTCAATGGGAGCACATCTGCCTGCACTAAATACTGCTCTGGGGAACAGGCTTCCTTTAAAGTAAAAAAGTTTATGCAAGAGTATTGGTGGCATTAAACTATATAACTCAGCTCATGACCTCAGCATCTCAAATAAAAGTTAAGACATACATACACACATTCTTCAGCGAAGACCTTCCTTACACCTTGACTCCATTTCTTCTTTACATCCAGAAGTGGGGAGGAAAAAAAAAAAGGAAAAAAAAGAAAAAACCATTTAGGCCTGTGCCTAACACTGCATTTGGCCAAACCCTCTAGTACAAAGACTAGGGAAATCCACTTCACTGACACAGACATACCACTGCCATCGTTAGCACAATATTGTCTCAAATCTTGGCACGCTCCAGGTCCCAAGTGCGGCAGAAGGCTGTCATTTTCTCCTAGGTGGAACAAGTGCCCCTTTACATCATATCGTATGCTGAGCAAAAATGATGCCAGGGCAGCATCAGAAACCCTGTGCTGACACAGCTCACTCTCTTTCACTGTTTTGCCATTGGCTTTTGATGACTATGGCAAAGTTTCCAGCGCACCAGGGGTTAAAATAAACTAGACTAAAATCAGAGCATTCCATGGGCAATTTCTGTCTTCGACTGAATAGCTCAATTTAACTTCAACAACTGCATGAGTTCTCCAGCCACATCTCCCTTCAGTGGACTATTTGCATGCAAAACAGAAGATCACAATACTTTATACAAATTCATAAAAATATACTGCATAAGACACTAAGCATCACTTTGCAAACTGTTTGCTCTTCTGTTCCTGTTATGTTTCTGTCCTGTCTGTTTGCCTCTCAAAAATTTCAGTCCTCCAAAGAAATTTTGAAAGAAACACACAACCTAAAGGCAAAGTTATGTCATGGGCTGCAGTCAGGTAAAACGTGAGGACTCCTTTGAGTCCCATCTTGAAGGCTCTGTGCAGTCAGCATTTCCACCAGCTTCAGCGAGAAGTCTGCCAGAAAGCTCAGTCTTATAAAAAGAAATGTACAGATCCAAAGCAAAGATACAATTCCTGATGTATTTTTGCTCTACAGAGAGCACTTGTAGAACCCCAACAGAAGAAACCAACTCATTGCTTCCTGGGCTGCCAGATCTTGTTCCAAGACTTGTGATGCAATACAAAGAGCTGGTTCAGAACAGCTGGAAACATTAAAATATGATGTTTCACTCTTCACCTGTAATCTGCCCTCCTTAGTGAACACCGTTACAGACTCTGATGGTGACTTGCAAATTCCTTTAATTTGCAGGAGTAAATCTGGAGATTAATATAATTCATGCCAAATATTATTGTATTTCTTACACTGAGCCAGACAATGTAAAACAGCACGGGTAAGTAACAACCTGCACACATCTCACATTCCTAACCTTCTCTCAAATTTTCTTATCCTTTCATATCCTCTGCTTATGGAGCAGAGGATGTTCAGGTCACTGCAAAGTATGTTTCTAAAAATGCACACTTCTTGCCAGAGGAAAAGGCATAATGCTCAAAATGAAAAAAAAAAAAAACAAAAAAACAAACTAGACTAAAAATCTTCCATATATCCCTGTGGGTGAAGAGATATCTGAAGAGATAGTATATCTCTCTTTCTTACGAATGTGGTAGCTATATTCTTTAATTGTAAACATTTTCCTTTTCTTCTGCCTTTTCTTTCTCTTTTCACAGAGGTGATAGGTAAGGTCAAGTCATCCACTGCCTAATGAAACTGTCCTCTCTCAAAAACAAACCAACCTCTTTCTGGGTAGCAATGGTTATTATTATTCTTTCACCATCTCCTTTGCCTTCCTCTTTTCTCTCCATCTATACAGCAGATATTTTCTCCATTTCCTACTTTACACTCATTTTACATCCATGTAATTCATGAACTCAGGTAAGGAACACAAAAAGATCAAAAAAACCCCCACTGATGACATTTTCTTTCTACTTGATTTTAATAGAGAAAAAAAAAATGGGCTACTACCTACTGTCATCACATTATCAACACAGCAAAACATTTTTAGGGCTGAAATGAAAATTAACTTCTCTCATGTAGGTTTGGAGGTATTTGTGATGTGCAGCAATCTGAGTGCAGCAAAGGGCAGGCTGTGCTCCCTCCCCGACGGCTGGGAGGTTCCTCGCAGCCGTGATGCCAGCGGGCATGCATGAGCTCACTGCTACATCCGATCCGAAAAGCAGGATGGCTGCTAGCACAATACCATCTTTCACATTTATCTCCCTTTCACAGACACCAGTCTAATGTCTGTGAATACAAATGAAGGGATAGGATGAAAATAAATTTGTTTGGTGTTGACAGTCAACTGTGAATGATTAACAATCAATGAATAACCCAGGGGGTGTTTGATTACATGGTCTGCATGTTGGCTAACCTCTCCAAGCACATTTCCATCCCCTTGGCTCCCGGAGAGGATAAACATTTCAAAGTAAGCACTGTCTCTCTCAGCATTTGTTTGTATGGTGCCCTAGCACAACGGGGCTCTCTTCTCCAAGCCGCTCTCAACGTAAAGTTCAACACCCGTTTCCTTTTATAATCACACAATAAACAGTTAGGGCTCTCTTCTCCAAGCCGCTCTCAATGTAAAGTTCAACACCCATTTCCTTTTATAATCACACAATAAACAGTTTGTGTTTAATCTTCTATTTTCCTGGTAGGCAAAAGCCTTATTGATCAGATCCCCTGTTAGCTAGTTGTTCACCTTGACAAGAATTCTTTTACTAAGGAAGAGAGAAGGAGGAAATTGTTGTCCTCAACAGCTGCATTCTTGCTCGTGTTGTTCACATAGATAATTTCAGGTAAAAACTACTTTTTTTTTTTTTTCCTCCAAGAGAGACATTTGTTGAAATTCAGTTTGAGAGATAAGTTGAAGGCAAGTGAAATTCTTAAAGAGCACTTCAACTGTGAATACCAGTCTTGCACACCTTTGAAGACACATCTTTCTGAGCTAGCAGTGATCCAGATTCTAAACTGAATGCTTACGGTTTGAAATGAGATGGTATTTTGAAGAGTAAGCATGTCTCTGCAGCATTTCATCTCAGTGTCTCTTTAAACGGAGCCTTCTTAGGCAGGTTGGCTCTCAGAAGCACCTACACTGGCTACTGTACTTTGTCTCATCATAAACAGCATAAAGTTTTTTGTTAACACAGTAAAAGTAACTTAAGTCCTGCTTGAGCTCCTAGGACTGGAGAACTGGTTTCTGTTTAACTTTTCGGTACCTCCAGGAGCAAACCCCTCCGCAGCCACTCCACTGCACCAGGTAAGTCCACCAGCAAACACCCAGCAGCCGAGCTCCAGCAGTGCCTGTCTTGCCTGTGTCCCTGCGAGAAACAGCCAATTCTCTCCAGCCACGGCAACTCAGCTGGAAACGCTCCGCAGGGTTTGCCAGGGCCACCTGCAGATCTGCCTGGCCTTCTGCCTTTTTTGCTCCTCCTTCAACTTTTTACTGCTAATGAGTATGGCCACTTTTATTTTGTAGTTCTGCTTCATAATTGTTTGGGACTAATTGCTGTTGGAAGGCAGGTTATAATCTTTAGATATTATCTTTATTTTGCATTAGAATATTTGCTTTGATCCTCAAGCACTTTGCAAAAGAAAGCGACTTACAAACTCCGAATAAATCGCATCTTATTTGACACCGAAATACAACACTAAGATACATCTGCTGTGGAAACAAAGCACTGATATGTATCTGCCACTGAAACTGTGCCACCCTACTATAAAACTGGGCAGTTATTTATTACTAACACAAATGATTTAAAGCAGTAGGAGTCTACAAGACTAATTTAGTCAGCCAGAACAGCTACTAAGATTAGGAACAGTTCAACACACCAGGGTTAACTTGGAGCCGAGTATATAATTCCTAGCAAAATAAATTCAGTGACCTTTATCTCCTTTGCCTATTTGTTGCCTGTTCCTAAGTATGCTGAGAATCTGAACCTCTTCAGTTTCCAAAGTTATTCAGCAATTTTCCTAAATTTCAGTCACTATATTTTTTTATCAGTAGTTGAAATTCTATGTTCAAGTTCTTTTGATCAAATGGTAATCTGTATTTCTTGGTTAAAAGACAGCAAGTCCCTCAGAGAGGGTTTTGAAGGGAGTTTTAGTGATTTGCTTGAGTATTATGGCATAATACCTACATCTGAGAGAACAAGCAAAGACATAGATGACCAGGGAAATGAATACAGACACCGTGCAGGTGTAATTACAGCAAATTCTCATTTAAACTGAAATGAAGTTCTGCTCACTGTTACATCAGCCATACCTCAGAACTTTGAATTTTGAAATGACCATGTCCATAATTTCATTTCCTGTCCAAATACCCGTACCTGCAACACCTGTGTTACCGTACCACGCTGCTGGAGCACCAGCACCTATACACAGGCCACAGCAGCAGAACAGCTCCGGTGACTCACGCTGCAGCAGAGCACCAAGTGGCCATTGCTTTTGATTTTTGAAAGAAAAGTATCAGCTGATCAACACAGTGTCTAAATAGGATGAGTGAGACTTAAAGACCTTGGGTTTGCACCCTTTTTTGGGCATATTACTGCTTGAAAAACAGGAAAGAAAATCCCATCACTCATTGAGAAATGCATAAACTGAGAAGCAAAACTGAGAAAGTTAATTATACAGAATGCAACATTAACTGCCACTGACCTGTGAAGGGTGGGGATGATGGGCTTCCAGAAACATCTGGCCACTACTGCACATTTGATAGCTTGGAAAGATTAGTAAATATAACTGGCATAGACTGCTGGGTGTTGCTATTAGTGCTAACTGATAATGCACGGGACAAGCTACTTGTTATAAATGCAACGGAGGTTCTGGAAAAGGGGTCAAACAACATTTAAGTAGGAAGGGAGAGGAGGGAGGTAAAAGTGCAACGGTGGTGGTGGAGAGGGTGGGACACTCAGTATTTTGGTTTTGCTTTACACTGACTGTAACATTTCTCTTAAACAAAAGTGCTCCTCTGTCTGTCCCAAGAACATTATAAACAATGTTTAAGAAACAAAGACAACTCACTGAAGTTGCACCTTCACAGTGCACCTGCAGAGCACCTTACTGACAAGCATCCAGGAAAACTCCTCCGGGTGTCCCACCGTTACACTGCACACCAGAACTGGGAGGACAGGATTGCCCCAGACATGTCACGGTGAATCAGGACATCAGTGGAGGCTAATGATCAGTATGAAACCAACATAAGAAAGGACAGAAGTAGTCCCCAGATAAAGGCTGCATCCACTTCTCACATGTTTAGACTCATTGTCTAGCCAAGACAGCTCACAAAAATATCAATTTAGGTCACCTGTAAGGGTAGTTTTCATATAATGGGCACCTGGTCTACTCTCAATGAGTCTGAACCCACTAATTTATTTCATGCAGCAATCAAACATTAATGGTTTGTGTTTTTACCTGTCCAGACCTGAGACAGTGGCTGAAAGAGATAAAATTGCATCCATTCACGGGTCTTCAGAGCCGCCTTGGTGCTTTCATCTTGCAGTCACTTTTTTTTTCTTTTTTCTTTTTTTTTTTTTTTTTGTAAAAGGAAAGCTGGGATCTATAAAGCTTTAAATGCTTTGCATTTTCCAAACAGGAACTTCCTGTCAACCTATCATAGATTTCAGCCTCTTGATCTTTTCTTTGTGTCTTGTGATAAGTCTCAATGCCAAGAAAGACTTCTCTTAAAGGGCCATCCTATAAAAATAAGCAAGAGGATTTTATTTCATATCTTAAAATGAGAAATACATTATTGATGGGAACGTTAATTATATATTTTGGATTGATAACCAAGATTTGAAGAAAAGCACAATATTTGAGCATACATAATTGCATCACAGCGTACGATCTCTGCTCCTTATTAAACACAGACCCCATTTCCTCTTGTATGAATATTTTATTCTGAATACGTGTTCCATTTATTTGGCAATATCTTCTATTCCATTTCAGTCTTTATTTTGAAAGAAGGCAGTAAGATGTGAAGATTTCTCACTGATATAACCTAGTTCTACTTCTAAACCAAAATAAATGTGAAACGCAATGTCTTAAAAAACCCTTCCCAACTCCCTCCTCCCTCAAGGGCTCAGACCCACAGCCCCCCGACTGCATCTCCCCAGCCCTCTGTAAGTCACGGGGAAGCGCCTGCCTTTCCATGGCTTGCAGAATTGCAGCCAGCTCAGATTATACACATTATTGAGAGTTTCTGCATGGCAGTGAGTCGATTTGTGGCCTTTCAGAGGGCTCTCTGTGTGTGATTGTGTGCATGCATACATATGTGTGCACTCTTTTCTTTCAGACGGGGAGCAGAAAAGGAACCTTTCTCAAGTTCTCAGTCACCCTAAAGAAAGTGCGTTATTTTCTAAGTGCGTGCTTGATCTGAGACTCCAGGGAGATTTATCAAAATATAAACCAGGGCAGCCAATGTACAGGTACGTGAAGGAAGATTAGAAAGTTTTGTGGAACAGTTTTCTCTTGTGTGCTACCACATGCCTCAGGAGCTGTTCACAGCTCTGGCCGACAGCCATACAGGAAAGGACGAGCTGGGTGAGCCAGGGCACGTGAGAGGCAGCACACCCACAGGGCCAAGGGGCTGTGGGTCAAGGCAGCTGTGATTTTCCTCAGCCTCACTGAGTTCCTTGTTCTGTAATGTACAAAATGCAGCTCTTCCTGCCTTGTACATTAAGTGCATCAGATGTGAAGTGAATGACAGTATATGTCAGGCTTCCTTCACCTGAAATTAGTGTTGCATTGAAGGATCTTTGGGTTATTTTTTTCTCCTTACATGTAATAAAGCTGGTTGATTCCCACAAACACACACAGAATTTCCAAACTAAGGTAGGTTCAACAGAGATAACAGATGATGACCCATGCTCTAATCTTGTCAACCAATCAGCAGTGATAAATACATACAAAACCTTAATTTTCAGAACTAGACCTGAGAGTCCAAGCTCAGCTAATAAAATATCTTGGAGCAGGTGGTAAGATGTTGGCTGAAGGCTTTATAAAGAACCAGATTCAGTTCCCTGAGTTACCACACAGGATTTAGGAATGAAGACCTGGTCTGCAGTCTTCTTCTGTTTCACCTAAGCATTGGTAAAACAGGGAACCACCACATGCTGTGTAGTAGCCCCAGTCTGCTCAAACCATGGCAGGGGAGCCACAAGAGACTGAAGAATACAGTTAACTGTAGAAATCGGTTGGTTGTAACCAGCTGCTACACTAAGAGTAACTGAGAGCAAAGAATCTGATAGTCTACTATTGTTTTGTATGTAATTTCTCTAGGTTTAGCTGCATTATTTAACAGAAAAACTTTAAAGTTACCGAGATTGAGAAAACGGGATCTTTGGGGTCTTTTATGCTTACTTCGTTCATAGCATAGATACTAAAACTCCTCCTTTAGAGACTGAAGACTCTGCTTCATTATTAAATGTATGCACATCAT
The DNA here is from genome assembly GCF_000699245.1 of Pterocles gutturalis. Classification (NCBI taxonomy): domain Eukaryota; kingdom Metazoa; phylum Chordata; class Aves; order Pterocliformes; family Pteroclidae; genus Pterocles; species Pterocles gutturalis. Next base: position 84,840 of record NW_010115631.1, read on the forward strand.
GGCCCTTACAAATCTCTATTAAAATGAGGATTAGCCAAGGGCTGGAACAGACAGACAGTATATTTTCATTCAATCTCCTTTAAAATAATGATGCATGCAACTTCATGTCATTACTCTTTAACGGTCTTAAGCCTATTTAATAGCATAGTAATATTCCAAAAAGGAAAAGGGAATTATTTCCACATTTAATTTTCATTGCAAAAGTGAATGTGGTTCTTTACATGGCAGATAAGCAGCTAAAGCTGCTTGGTGCCTTAACTGGGATATGACTGCATTAGCTCTGCTACATTACAGCCGAGCTAATGAAACAAAGCAAAATGATTAGCTTCAGACTCCTTGGCATATCTGAAAGTAATATTTGGCTTGCTTCTAGGGACCTCTGTAGATGCAATGGGATCGGCAGATGCCACACCTGAATGAGCATCAAGTTTGGGATGTGTGACCAAGCTGGTTACCCACCGCACCCTCCAATGGCACAGGTCCTGTACTATGGGCTCCCCAGGGAGCAGTGTGACGATTGCAGGCTCTAGTCCCCAGCTCCTCTCATCTGCTGTGACAGGGAGATGAGATGATGAGTAATGCCATGTCAGAAGCTTCAGTATTTATATTGAGATGAATGGCACATAATGTGATGCACATGCTAACAACGAACATAAATATTTAGTACTCCCAGCAAAGCCTACTGCTATGATTAATTTGGCCTTAAGTTCAGATCTCTCTGCAGTCTTGCCTATCAGCTATTCATTTAAAGGCACGTTTCCAGAGAACCCTTATCAAGTGTATTTACATATCCTTACTGCAATAGCAGCTTTTGGCCACTTTTTCCCCTCCTCAGAGCAATGAGCTCCACTCACATAATTTAACAAGATTCTGGAGTCCATAAAGGCCAGCTGGCCTCACAGCAGCCTGGAAAGATCCCAGGAACTGCGCTGTTACTGTCGGGTTTTCAGCGACCCCCTACATACCCCTGCCTCCTCCTGCACGCAGAGATGTCAAGGACCCTTTTTCCACTTGTATCCATTTCCCTGTAGCAGCAGAAGAGGCCGAGACTGGTGACCCCCTACACACCCCTGCCTCCTCCTGCACACAGAGATGTCAAGGACCCTTTCTCCACTTGTATCCATTCCCCTGTAGCAGCAGAAGAGGCCGAGACTGGTGCTCCACCACCCCTCTCAGCAACTCTGTGAAGCACAATGTGAGTTACAAGGGAAGGGAAGAAGGCTCCTTCTGGCTGCCCACCCCCTGCTCCCCTCCGTTCGCAGGAGCGGGGACTAGCTCACCGCCCTCGCTCTGTTCCAGTGAGAGCTCTGTTCTCACTCAGCAGAGTGGGAGAGGAGACCACATGAGGCTTCAAACAACTCTATACGTTCAGGACCTACAGAAAATATTTGATAAATAATTATAGCAGATCTCTTACTTGTCCTTCCCTTACATGCACGACAACAACGCCGTTTATTTTTTGTTAGAAGTTGTTAACGCTGCAACGACTGTACTGTGACTGGTCTGTCTAGTGTTTAAGTAACGGAGAGGGAAGGAAAGATTTTTCTATATTATCCCTTATTTCTACCCAAAGAGAGCCTTTGACTGCTCACCAATTAATAGATGTGACAGTTCTCTCCATTTTTTTGTATTAACTCTGTTTATCAAACCAAAGGACAAGCTCTCCAGGTATTGCTCTAAGCAAAAGAAAGGTACATCTTAGTGTTGGAATGTTTTTAAGTGTTACCTTTGAGATTTTGCTACTTTTTAATATGTAACACACAACTCCAAACATCTAAGTTCCTAAGACAAACAACGGAACAACTGATCATTTTCACTGGTAACAGAGAAACCACAGAGACATCCCTGCCCTCCATTCCTCAGCCATCCTCATGCGAACTGGAAGGCAAGAGAGAGGTGATTAATATGACTATTCATAATGTCACCCTGTAAGAAGAGGAAGTGCAAGCTCATTCATTCCTGTTCCTGCCTTTCACCTGTAAGGGTGGTCTCACCGGCTGTGCCTGCACACAGTACTTCCCAGCATTCCTACTCGGTCTAAGGAGCCCAAAAACAAGCTTGGGGTGCCACCTATTATCAAAAATACACATTATGTACTGTAAGTATTATTTTATTCCAAAACCCAAACTAAATACAAATTAACCAAGACATTTTCCCTGTTTAAACTTAACTGTGGTCGTGAAACTGCAACTAGGTATCTACTTGAGTAGGGTAGCAATGAGCTAGCAGAGGATAAACCCATATTGCCAGAGGCCTTTTCTCATTTTGAATAGCCTCTTTACAATCCAATCACACCTATATAAGCAGCATATTTCTGTATTTATCCACCACTAATCCATAATTCTTTATGAACTGAACTCTCATTAAATTTTATCATCCCTGTTGTCAGATGAATAAAAGAGACTCATTCCATGCATGTGCATAAATAAAGTCAATGTTCATTTACTCACATCACGTACTGAACTATTTAATGTCTGTCAGCTAATGGAAAAGTTGTCAACCTGCCATTCAAGTGGATGCTGTGGTGTATCCTACTCTTTCAAAGATTATTTACAAGGCAAGGTACTCGTATGAATCCAAATCATGAGATGTTTGCCCTACATGCATCCAACACAGATGTATTAAACTCCTCCCCTCTCTCCTGGCACTGACATTTTCAGTGTAAGATTTCCACTGCCATTACACATGGTGCTGCGTTATGCTGCCAGATTAAGGAGCTTACTCAGTCTGTTTCATCTGTCAGAAGGAAAACCAGAAGGTTACAGGTCTATGGTGCCCACAGGGAGAAAACATCGAAAGCTCTTCAATACAGAGGAGACAAGCATACTGGTACACTCAAACAACTTGTAGAGCACCCCGGTACACTTGAACTGGTAATGGAAGGCAAACAGATTAAAATGAGTGAGCAGAAATTCATAAACCCATGAGCATCATGAATCCCTGGAACTAACTACGGAAGGAAGGAAGGGATTTTCCATCTTTTGATGTTTTCAGGTCAAAATCAGGTGTCTTTGTGGAATTGAGGGCTTAGGCAAAAGCAGTTCCTGGCAAAGTCCACATCAGCATCTTAGCTGCCCCCGAGCTCCAACAGCTTGCTTCCACACACAGTTATCACTTGAAATCCAAAACCAAAATATGATCACCAGTGCTCTGAGAACACTGTACCAGTGCTCATGGCCACTGCCCTGGTCACCCACAAAGAGTGCTCACGTATGCAACATTTAGCGGTTCACTGCTGCTAGCACTTCCACATGAGGACTGAATTTATCTGGGCTGCAGGAGGTTCCCACCCCCCACAGACAACTGCCTTACACATGAGCAAAATCCCTGCCAACCTTCCAGACCGCTCATAGCTCAACAGGAAGAGCAAATGCAGGGCAAATCAGCTCCCTGGTCATACAGGCACTCCACCATCTTCCTCGGGTTCACACAGACATCAGCAATGCTTATCAGAGAGTCCCTCAGCACACGTGGACGGCAGAACCCACGTACCTCGCTCTCACCTGCACGAGCCCCACCACCTGCGCAGCAGAGGGCCAGCAGCACTCATATGCTGTACTCTGGCTATGCTTAGCCATGACGAGAAATCTGATTTTCTGTTACTACAAATCAGTACTTGCAATAACCAGTAAGGTTGCTGGGCAGACAGAGTCCTCTTACATAGAGCTTCCGCTCCTAACAACCTCCTCCACAGAAGCGGGGTTGGACTACATGATCTTTCAGGTCCCTTCCAGTCCAAACCATGCTGTGATTTCCCTCTGGAAAGTCAATACAGGGACAGCAAACGCAGTTCTGATAAAAACCACGAAGAAGGTACCACAATGCCAAGCACTGTCACACAAACCAAAGGGTGAAACATGGTCAACAGCGATGTCCCTTTTTCCATGTTCTCCCACCGCTTTGTGGTGGTGTTTCCTGCCCCCCAAGTCCCTTTCACGGGACACATTCACGATGGTCCTCTTCTTAGTGATTTGTCTCAAAATCTTAACATTTTGTATGATTGGAATTGATCCTGTAGAGAATTATTTGAAAACTACTATTCGGATGATGTATGGCCTAATTTTGGTTGCTATAGCATTTAGAGTCAGACTTACGACTGGGGAAACAATCTCCCACTCACTTGAAATGCACGGAAAGGTTTCGGTACTGCAGGAGAAAGCTCTCTGGCTGAAAAGTCATATTTTAAAGTTTACAGCTCCTGCTTCTGGCTCGGCGTTGCTACGGCAGTGAGGAGAGGCAGCCTGGCAGGGTTTCGCAGGGGCTGTGGAGCTCTGAACGCAGCCACTCCAGAACACTGTTCTAGCTTTACAGGGGAATCTAGCAGCCGTTTATTACCGTAAGTACCAAGCTGCCATTAGAATTTTTCTATGGTTTTAAAAGCAGCAAGTTTCTGTTAAGACAGAAATGATTCTGAGGAGTCAAGTGCATTGTAACATAGGCAGCAAGATGTAAAGCAAGAACGCTGTGTAGGCCTTTATGGCTGGCAACAGACACGATTGCTATCAACCTTGTCTGCTGCCTTCCATCGAGTTTAATGTGTGTAACCTCAGCAGCAGCACCTCTCACACACTCCAGCCTTGGGGCCATATAATCAAATAAATCAAGCTACAGCCAAATCCCAATGACAACAGGAGAATCCCCTTTTCTCTCTTCATTCTACATAATTTGTTCACATGACAGAGGCCCTCAAAGCACTACTGTATATATGCATCACACCCTGTATGAAAACCAATATACATTTTACAAATTAAGATAGAACGGTTGTATTCAAAACCTTGCCTCCAGTTCTGAATGCTTCAGCTTCTATATTTTAGCAGGATTTTACAAGTGCTAAGTGCCAGTTTCAGAAATGGCTTGCACCTAGCTTCACCAATGTTCAAACATGCCTTAGAAGTCATGAACCAGGTTCTCCAGAATTAGGAAATGGCTTTAAAACATAATTTTCAAGGCAGGCAAAATGTCCTATAATGAATAATGTGCATTGGACAAATCCAACCAAGCAAATCAGAATAATTGAACTACTGCTTAGATATGTGCCTAATTCTTTTACATGCAATCATGGCTCTTCAGAGTGCAGTGAGAATGCACATGCAAGTGTCATTTAGTTCAGCTTCACCTCCTTTCAGGTACGTGTTTCAGCTGAGAAACAGAATCTGTTTTTAAGAACATACTTATTCATAACAGATACAAAACTGTCATATGCTTAGTGCTGCTTCTGCAGATTTTTAATTATCCTGAGGCATGCGGTACCTGTCGCTTACACAATGCATATAGTTGAATTTTAGTTAAACTAATCTCTGGTACTGTCCTCACTCCAAGCAAGTTTAGAGGTGTCCACTCCCATTATTACACTGAAAAGCTGATTCCTGACTGCAAAGCAGATGCTTGGATATCGTGTAGAGAATAGAAATGTCCTATTCAGTGCAGTACCCAGGCTGCTAATGAACTTCTCACTTCCTACCACTGAGACTCTATCTTGCCACAAAATCCTGAATAGGTGAAACTGAGTTCGTACACACAACTTGCTCCCTATGAGAATTATGGACTTATTTAGTTGATACTAGAACCTTTGATCCAGCCAACCATAGCACATACATGATTTCCAAATGCCACCTTTTGTAATTCTTTATAATTCTTACTCTCCCTCCGCTTCAAACGCCAGCCAGCTCCCTGCTGCAAGCAAGCCATGGCTTCCACAAGAGTTTCACAGGCAGCTGCTGCAACCACACAGTGCTCTCCGCTCCAGCAGTGCTGGCAACAGAGCATCCTAGGTGACAAACACTGCATTTAAAAATTCCTGAACCCTAGTGCAAGCCCACATTTGCACTAAGCACCCAAACACATGCAACACAGAATATCTTCTTTCTTATCCATTGAGAAGATCCACAAAGACAAAAAAATTATCGTGTAAAATTAGCACAAGCTGGCTTGGGGTTTTGGGTGGTTTGGGTTTTTCTTTATTTTTTTCTGTGGGTGGTGTCCTAATTTATTTAAAAAAAAAAAAAAAAAAAAGGTTATTTGGCAAGTTTCAATGAAGTCTTTACGTGTTTCCTTCAGAAAAGCTCTGTAGCAATCCACAACACATTATCCAGAGGAGTCTGTATTGACAGACAGGATTGCTAAGACTTGAACCTTAAAGAGCTTTTTATTTACTTTTTTGTTTCTTTCTTGTTTTACTTCAAAAGTTTTCCCCAGCAGCTCTAATCTGTAATAGAATATTAAGCTGCAAAACATCTCCTGTAGCTTTGTTGGTCACAGTTGCTGATAAGATTTGATTCCTACTGTTCTTAATAGGCGAGCGACAGGCTTTGCTGGGGTGTACGTGACCTTTCCAAAGCCGCAGCCTGGTAGGAATGGCGTCGATTGCTCTAACCTGTCAATGAACAAGAGCTGCAGAGCCAGCGGGAGAACAAGTCCTGATGCCTGTAGTTAAATAACAGCACCTCAGGAGAACACATTTACGAAACATCTGAAGGGCTGAAAGGTCACTCTAAACCAATCTCCCCTTTTTCAGGAGCAAGAACTGTTTCCCAGCCACTCCACTGGCTGGGGCAGGTTGTAAGACAGCGGCCTGGATCTGAAGGGGTCCAGTGCTTTGGAAGAGAAAGTCTTTTTATAGGTATGAGCTTTTCTCTGTAATTTATTATACTTAAGGCAACACTAAGCTTCTGGCAGAAACTGATAAAACCCAGGGGCTTGAACTTCCAAGATACCGTGCTGAACCTCACAACAGTCATCCAAAGACACATCAGCCCTTGTTTTTGAGCAGTTTTTTGCTTACCTCCCCTGCATGCTGGCGCAAGAGCCTGCTCTCCATGTGCCAGGAGGACCACAGTGCGAGTCCTTCTGCCTTTGTCTCCTGCTTTATGTTTTCACCCATTTTTCATGCTGCTCCCCTGCTGCTTCCAGGTGCCTCCATACCATACCATCTCCAAATGACAGATGAGAATTAAACTGATATCACGTCTCTGTTTACATGTATTTTAATCTTTGGATATTTCAACTGTACTTAAGAAAAGGCATATTTATGCTTCCTATACTTAGTTCGAAGGGAGCTGGTATGGATTTCAGCCTCAATAAGTCTGGTGTGATGCTTCCTAAACTGTACTCGTCCTTCAGCACAACAGGCGTATCCAAAAAGCTAACCAGTATTTTCTCTCTACCACATGCTGTTTCATTGCCAGCTTAAAGAGCAAGTATCTCAGAAGTAGATATTTTACTACAAGCAATATGAGTTTGAAGTAACTCATATCAAATGTTTTACTTTTTTTTTTTTTTTTTACTTCTCTGAGTCTGCCATCTCTTGACACCTTCACTCCCTTGTTTAAAAGCTTTTCTAATACAGAATGGCATAAGAAACAGTGTTGTGAAGTGCATACAGCAAAGTCTAGCTGGGTAATTTGGAAATGGTCTTACGATAACTGTTTTTCCAAACCCTTTAGTACACTTTCCTGATGTTCCAGTTAGTACATATGAAATAAAGTAGAGCTTAAACTGTACAACTTCTATAAAACCCTAGAGCAAGCAATGCACTCCTTGGCACAATCACACATTTTAAAAAATGGGATTTTTATCACAGTATTTCATTTCCAGTCAATCGAGGTCTGCATTCATAGATCATTTTTCACTTACATTACTCAGCAACTGCTCTTTCTATCTCTAGTCTGGTAAATATTTTTGCCTTGTGCAAAGGATATAAGGGCAACACAGCCAAGATGAATTCTTGCATTAGTCTCGCAGCTGACAGTGACATACAGCAAGATATTAGAGCACTATAGCATCAGAAATGTACAGTAAGCCTGAGTAAAGGATGTAGCCTAGAGTTTTATAGCCTCAGTCCCAGGAAAACAAAGATAAAAGGTACGCTTCCACTGTAACACTGCCAAGTTTAGTCATTCAGAATAATACACCACATCAATTAAATTTAACCTAGCGATTCGTCATCTTCCTGGAGCCAGCCCAGGTGCCTTTGATGACAGCTTGGCCTATTTCATGCAGCGCAACGCAGATCAATGCGGAGTTGGTACAAGGTAGTAGATGGTGCTCATGTGTCTAGCTAAGAAAAACAAAACATAACTTAGAGTTATTAAACTGGCTTACTGCTTCTAAATGGACATCAGTAGTATATAATGTAATCCAGGTGACATAGTAGAGAAGTTTGGCTACTGAAGTGCTGCTCTTACTTTGCTGCTGAAAGACCGCTGTGTTTTTCTAATGGGCAGCAGGATATTGCTCCCAGCAAGTTCCCAGTTACAGGCAACAGGCTTGTGTCAGTTTTATGGCCAAACTAGATACAGCTCAAGAGCAGCGCATAACCAGTCTCTTATGAGCAAAGAACACTTTGGTTTTCTATCTTGATGGTAAATCTTCCTTTCTCTTTACAGGCATTAATGCAGACTCCATGAAATCAGGCATATTTAGAGGACAGAAAACAGGTTAAGCCGTTCTGTCTTCATCCCAGCAGTGTTGCACGTACATCATTTATGCCTACAGACTTATCGACATTCAAAGTCACATCAGTGTAGCTAACAACACTAAGATTTTTAAACAGCTAATGAATTCAGTGCATGGCCAGAACTACTTTAATTCAAATTCGCCTTACATTGTGTTCCCTCAGCTCAGCAAAGAAGGCAGCTTAACGTGCAATTAAGGCTCTCTACACAAGTTGGTTTATCTGGTACGTAAGCTGTTAGCATTACAACAAAAATCATAAATGAGAAGAACTAATGCAATGGAGAGTCAGTCTAAGGTGCCAGAGGGGCAGAAACTTTATGCAAAATACAGACTGCATGCAAGTCTCAGAGTCTCCTTCAGGACTGCAAAAATGCCAAATAGCACATTTAACATCCTATTAGTCAATTTGCTAAAACGATACAGAAGGACTACTTCAAGACGTAGAGCTTTAGCAGAGTGAGTATTGAAATCCCTCCATAAGAGACACGTACTTTTCTGTTCCTATTTGTAAACTTATACAAGGTGTCATAACCACACGTATAAATAACAAACAGTCTTGCCATGGTAAGTAATCCATACAAATTCTATCACAGTAATAAACTCTCTCAGAATTGTATCCTCAGGGCTCCAGATAACCTCATCCAGCGAGGAATTCAATAACTCCATCAGTCAAGAACCAGAAAGGGGGGTGGTAACTAGATTTGGAAGTAATGCTAATGAAACTCTACAGATGCAGCTTCTCAAATGGGATTAATTCGATGAGAATGGAACACAGAGAATCATTTCAGGCTCATTTTCTTTTGACATCTTTCAAAGTTAAAATACTTCCAAATTTATATGCTTGAAACCCTAGCGACTAGTAATGTAATATCTTTGTGGGTAGAATCCTGGAAGACAAAAAATTATTGGCACATGGCAGTATTATTTAATCTAACTTTGTCTGCAGGCTCAAAACACTTAATCTAAATTCCTCTGGAATTAAACATACTTAGTATCATTATGACTGAATTTTAACAACCTGAAATTAAAGCTGGGACAGTTGGAAGAAGAAGACATGAAAACTGAGCTACTCATTTTTCTCTTTCAACAGCTTGCAAGTTATTTTTAGTTTTTAACACAGTGAAGGACCTCCAGGCATGAGAGATATCACAGTTTGGTGGGTACTCTACAAAACAGGATAAAGTAAAAATGGAGATGTTTCTCTCTTCCAAATAGCTTCCAATGAAAACATGAAAAAACAAACAAACAAACAAACAAACCCCTAGACTGAGGCATCAAGAAATAACATTGGTTTGTGAAAGTTTAGTGGCTTAGTGCAGTTTCTCACATTTTTTTCCCAGCAGAAATATTTTGAGGCATTTTAATCATGAAGGCATGATGGGATTGTGCGGAAGAGGCAACATGGAAAATTTTCAAAGAGGTTGCTCACACTAACATACAGGGCAGAGGAACTGGAGAGAAAGGCTGAACCAAGGCAAGGATCTCTTGGAAGAGAATAGGGCATCCAGGTAGAAGGATAGCCTGGGTTGGTATCCAATGTTTGATGGAAAAGAGGAAAGAAAGCCAAGGAAGCGCTGAATCCACAGCAGCAGAAGGCTCAAACAAACTGTCTAAAAAGTTGTCTTAGCAACTGCACTCTGTACACACATGCACAGCAAGACAGCGTTCATCAAGCCAGAAGCTCCTGTAATGAAGGTTCAAAATGGTGAGAACCTGGAAGGAGTTCTGCTGGACTAGTCAAGAAAGGCCAACCATGGAGATATTACAGAGGAAAAATCACCCAGACAACAGCTGAAACAGGGAAGCAAATTACAGATTGTGTATTTTTACAGGCCTGAGCAAAAAGAAAACAGGCAGAAGAAGTAGTAACAACTGAGAGATAACGGAAAGGGCTACTGTTTATCAAGCACCAGCTTGGTTTGGAATCCTTAAACCTACCTTCCATCTTCTAGAATAAGAAATGAACCAACTGAGAAACACAGAAAGAAAGAAACAGCAAAAGCATCCTTTTTTTTCTTCTTTTGACATCCTCTTATTGCTGACCAAGTACAATATACAAATCCAGTTTTATTTATATTTGAATTATATATATATTACCTTTCTGGTGGTTAATTTAACATTATAGAGGTTTTAGTTTAGGTCACACCCCTCCCCCCCAGTTTATCTAGTCTTGCTCTTCTCTTGTTGCTCCTTGAAAACTTTAGAAAGAAAAAAGAGTGCTGTGTCCCCATAGCTGAAAGCATTATCTGTCTGAAAGAGGTCAATTGACCCAAAACAGGAATGGGGCTGGGCTGCAATCCTCAACCCAGCTTCTACTTAGACACCCGAGGATCCCAAGTGAGCATCTTATCAGCACCTTTCCTTTTTATAAAGTAAAAAGACCTGGACAAGTACAAACTAGGAATGAAAATCGGGATTTTCTGTTTCTAAAAGCCATGAGAAATGGATGTTTCTCTCCATGCTTTACTTTTTGCTAACTTCCTCTGAAGTAAGCAAAGTTACATCACTGAAGAGCTGAACTAAATTTCTCTATTATTCAAGCTATTTTTTGATGGCAACTCCTATGAAACTACTTAACAAATCTTGGTTACATGAAGGGGTTTTAAGAAAGCATTTTTAAGACTTTGCTGATCATTCTGTCTCGTACCAAAGAGCAATTTCTAGTTTTGTATAAAAACAACCAGAAGACACTCCCATTTAAAAAGCTTAGAATGCAATTACCTTTACACTTATTGGATACCGATTAACTGGGATTAATACATCTTTGTAAATCAGGAACAATACAACGGAGCTGGCTCCTGTAATTTCTGCTGCTAAGGCTCTAACCGCATCTGGGGAAAAAACACATCTGGGAAAAAATTATAGTTGTGCCAAGTGATACTAACAGTAAAGTGCCAGAATGTGGTTTATTGCTTTTCTTTAGAAAAGGTAGAGAATTTCTTGTTTTAGCAAAATTAAGAAAAAAAGTGGCATAACTTCTTTTCAGTGATAGTAGAAACTGTATTTTTTTTGTCCTATCAAATGCAATTGCCACACTGTGGAAGTTGCCCTGAGTCTATTGGATCAGTCCCCAGCCAGCACCTGGAGCCTTCGTGTATACTTTGGTACAGGGAGATAACACATCGACTCTCACAGAATCCAAGAATTTTTGCAATGCCATACCAGACCTGGGAATTTCAGATGTGACTTTATTCACATGCTTTAATACATCACCCTCAAATTCTTCATCTGGAAGTACTACTTTTTTTTAAAAAAAAAAATTGTTTGCTTCCCTCCATTAAACTCGCACATGTTAAAAATGACACAGCATCTGTATTTATGAACGTGATGTACTTAATAAATTACAACTCTACATGCAGAGAGTTGTAGAGCTGAGAGAATTGTTGGAGACCCAAAGCACTGCTTGCACCACGCTTTGCAATGAATACGACATTTTTCCAGACAGTCTGTTCCGCAAGTGACAAAGACAGCTTCTTTCCAGGTGGCAATGAAAGATGTCTGAAGGCTGGGGAGTGGGTGAGACCTGAGCCAGCAGGACCACAATATCTTTACCAGCAGATTACTTCTCCAACATCAACAGCAAATAGTTCGGCAAAGGCCAGACAGGTCTCAAAGTGTGATTTCTAAACTGCAAGCAGCTTTTCAAGGGTATATTGCCATGCTAAGATGCAGAAACAAACAAAACATTGTGTGTGCAATGTAGAGAAGCCGTAACACTGCAGGCGTTTATCCTCGATACGAACAGCCTGTGGGAAGCACATCTCTCACTTCTCTATGCAGAAAACACAGGCTTCAAAACTGAGGTGGTTTGAATCTCACCATTACCTAATGCCATCAAACATAACCACAAAAAAAGCACCATCCTATTTGGATTTCATATTGATTGGCCTTCTGCTGTGAATGAGACTCTTTTCTTCCTTGACCTCAGTACAGGGACTTATTTAGCAGCTTTCAAAACCTACTTTTTTATTATTCAGAGACAGATTTGAATTTATTGAACAAGAACTGGTTTTTACAGATGCTTTTTTCTGGATTTTCTTTTTCCTTCCATCTTGCTTATTTGTTCTTTTCATCCCTCCCAAGGTGCCTATGAACCTCAGGCTGCCTGAGTAGCTTTTAAATGTTAAACAACACACATCAGCTTGCCATGCCTGTCTCAGCAGAAAGTCAATATCCACTCCAGGAGCAATCAAGCACCCAAGCATGGAGGCTATAGTAAAAGCCTGTAAAAAATGTAGTAATGAAGCCTGAAACTGGTGTGAGTAAAGGTTTTCTTGTAAACCTGCAGTTGAAACCAACTTGCCTAAGAAACTACAAAGGTTTTGATCAACCTGAACTAAATTTTGGTATTACGAAACTAATGTATGGCTGAGCGAAATTTTGAACCATGCAATGCACAAGTATCTTCTACCAAGTTACTGAAATTCTAGTAACAAAGTACTTCTCTAACTTTTGCAATTCTAAATCTTTGATGTGCTCAGAATTTTAGCTAAACCACATCTTAATATCTTTTCTGCTTCTATAAATGCAAGCAGTGAGAAGAATATTTGTCTTCTAGCAGCACAGCTTTGAAAACCCTTACCTAAAAAATAAACTCATTTCACATGTGTCACTGAACATGCACTGGATGACAAATGCTTTTTCTCACTACCAATCTCAAGAAGTCTCTCAATGAAGAAACGTTTAAGTGCAGAACAATACTATACATGCTATAAATGGCATTTTTTCTCCCAGACAGACTAAACATAACGTTCCTAGCCCAGCAAAGATTTTAACCTTCATCCTATAAAGGTAGAAATGCTTCCTTCGTTGTGAAAAATCTATAGAAATAAAGACACTAAAAACTCCACAGACTTCAAAAATATTTTTTATCATAATAAATAGTCCAGATAAGCACTACATAATTTCACCCTTAAATAAGTAATCTTGAGAAATGTTTCTGAATCTGGGAAGTGGGTGGTCACTGTCAAAGCTACACGCTGAGCAGCAGACCGGACAGGAAATTGCTTCTGTGCCTACCCACATATACACAACTCTTACCACTGAAGGATACAAGCACCTGTGTTCTCAGATACAGGCTAAGGTACAAGGAATTGATGTAATTTCTATTTAACAGTGCTTTGTTTCTTCAAAGGGAATTGTCCAACAAATTCTAACACAATTTGTCCAACAATCTAGCCTCCTTAAAACACTTTGGATTCTCAGTCATGCAGTGCTCCTGGCAAAATGTTGAGGAAAAAAAAAGAAAAGAAGGAACACCCAGAATAAATATCATTATGAAGAACTAGGATTTATTGAAAGGTCTACAAAAGATTTTGTAAAAGACTAGCACCTAGCAAGGTAATAATTTTCCATACATCTGACTAAAGGGCCAAGTCCCAGGGTGGCTTACAAGCATTCTCAGCATCCAGTACAGCCAAAGCACTGCTGCAGTCAGTGCAACCGAGTCACACCACGAAACAAGACACGTGCCCAGGAGCTTGAAGAATTAGGGGCTTAAGAGATCAAACGGAAAGCTATTCAAATGCAAAACCGGTATGAGGCAGGTACCTGATATGAGTAGGTAGGTCAGGGCACACGACTGGATTTTGGGTTCTTTAAAAAAATGAGTCTTAACATTACAGTGCGAGATTCAATAAAAAGACAAAGAGACTAATTTGGGGAGACAGGGGTGGGAGGTGAAAACAGGACTTTTACCTGGAATACAATTACAGCTGCAAGCATTCAGTTTTTAATCCAAAATTTAGAGAATAATTCAGCATCAAGCCTCTGAAGGTTTATTATTTAATCTAAAAAAGAACTTCCTAGCACCTAGCATTACACCCGTTTTCAGAGACAGAACTGTCTTATTTACAGCCTGTACAATAACAAACAGATGTAAAAGTTAGGATCTATGTTCTTAGAAGATACAACTTGAAAATCCACCTTTGTTCATTTTTAGTAGATGCCTTTCTCTTGTTTTTCACCATTTTTTCCCCTCTCTGTTTTTGTACAGAAAAATGAGTTGCACACTGTAGTTTCACCACTGGCTTATCCAATCTACAGCATCATCTCTGCACTCCAGGTAAGCCTGGGGAACCGACCACACAGGTTTTGCGTGCAGGCAATCTATAAGGGAGGCCAGGCAGAGCAAGGGACACGATGCATCAAGCCAGTTGCGTGGGTGATAAACACGATCGCTATCCTGGCCGGCTGAGTGCCACCTCTGATGAAAGTGTGTTACGGAGGGTGACTGACGGGTAAATCTGGTCATGACAAGAAGCATAACTCTTTTAAAAGAAGCATAACTCTTTTAAAAACTCATTTTAAAAGATCAAAGAGTGAACTGAAAAATCCTCACCTGCCTATCTCTTTCATCCCCGGTGCCACAAAATACCTTTTTACTTGAGAATATTAATATAAACATTCTCTTAAAGACTTTTAAAGCCCAAGATGATTGTGGAGAGCACTGAAGGCCTCAGGAACACAAACCTTATTAAAATCACAACTAGTTGTGAAGAAAGCTTCATTAATACAAGTTAGACCGTGAGTTAGCAAAGCTGCATCGTTGCTAACACAACCAGGTGGATTCATCTCAGAAGACCACGTGTATGAGCAAATGGCACTAGCAGCACACTGAGTCTGGAGAGAAAACATTAATTACCAAGAGAAACTGATACTGATCCTGACTTTCTCAGCATTTGTCAAAAAATACTGAAAAAAATTATTTCTAAAATAATGGGTAATGTGTAAACTACAGAATGGAAACATTGTAGACAAGGAAATTAATCTCAAGGAAACGCCAATTCCTCATGCTTTCAGGATATGTAAATATTTTACACTGAGAAAAACATTAAAATGTTCATAATCGCAATGGGTATTTATACCGTGAGTGCTGAGCTGATTCAGGAGCAGACGTGTCAACAGACATGCCTGTTCAAAAGTTATTTCAATAAATTATCAAGAACAGTAGCTATCATAAAAACACCTACCAGCCCAAAATGACGCCACACCAAAAGAACAGCTTCAGTATCTTAAATCAGGGCCCACAAGCAGTCACAGGCTCCACATTATCTCCCAGTTCTAATTATTTGTCCCAGAATTACAGAGCCATCTTGCACACAAGCATGACCATTCTTGAACTCACGATTTTTTAAAGCCAAACTTCTGTCTCAACAGCAGAATTTAATCTCTTTTATTTATGGTTCTCCCAATCCCCAAACAATTAGGTCGCCACTGGAAGAGGGAGGCATCGACACAGGCTGATGTCTCTTCCCACACAAGAGCACGTCGGGTACTCCTCCCTCCTGGCACTCCGGTGTCAGCGTGGCATTGCAAGGTCATGTTGATTTGTAGCACCAGAGGATGGCAGAAGCCTCTGGTGACTGTCAGAAGCCTTAGCTTCCCACTAGAAGCTCACTGAATTATTTCCGAATTTACAGCAAACAGCTGCCAAATAGTCTCACTGCCCACAGCCCAGAAAGGCAGAGTAGTGAATTAAGTTTAGAAGAGATGCAAAGTTTCTGTCTTGCTAGGCAAAATGTTATCATCACATACACACGTTTATTTACTTCGTAGTGACAAAGCTGGCATCCTTGCAATGCCTGCTTGTCCTGGAGGACATCAGAAGGATGACACTCTTCCAAGAACACGTTATTATAAACCCATACAGCAGGTGACAGAATACTACTGTTACAGATGAAGATTCTCTTTAAGATTTACGCAGAGGGAAAGAAAGGGCATTTCTGAAGCTTTAATCAGAAATTGTTAAACGGATGGCAAAAGGCAAAGCCTGAGTTACATTTCTCAGAGACTGAGGGGCTACATAATGGATCATTTACAGGACACACACCTGGAACCAGGAATACCCAGTTGTTAGTTCACAGTTCCACTTACCTCTGCCTTTGCTTATCTGTAAATGGAGCTGCAATTTCTTACAACCTTAGCCGATATACATTGGGAATTTTTTTATATTTGAGAGATCCTACATAGTGTCAGCATGAGTCATGGTTGTGACTGTGGTTAAATTTGCAAATAAAAAAATGAAACGGGTGAAGCAGTAAACAGTTCCCATCCATTCAAGCGAATTTAAAGTTATGAGAAAGAAGTGAGAACCCAAATCATCCAGGTAACCTCTATCACCCACTCTCAACTTTTTGACAAATATCTGAAATCTGCAGCTGTTCTCACTACACTAAAACTGTGAAACTATCGTCTTACCCTGAGCAGAAGGTCAGGTCTGCAAAGGTCCCTTAAAACCTAAATTTTAAGGTTTTATACTCCCATGAAGCGTGACTGGTCAACATTGCCACTACAGCAATGTCTTCATCAGCTGCTGCAGCCTTCCCAGCTCTTACCTGCTCCTCACACTGCACCTACTTTATTTCCTCTTGCAATCTCCCTCTTGCAATAACCTTTTCTACCATAAGATGGGCCTAATGAAAAAGTACAAATAAATTTGAGTCCCTTAGGCCAACCAAAGTCAATCCCAGCTAATTCTCTTCCAGACGTTCCATATTTACCAAGTTCAGCAATGCTGTATAGTGCAGTAATAAAAACTTCACCTTTTGCATCTTGCTTCCAGCATGCCCATTTTGTTGCTCCTTTGATGGATCATATTCTTTCTGCCCACAATGCATTAAAAGTCTCTCCTACTATTTCTATATTTTTTCTTCTGAAATGAGGTGTATGAAACAAAAGACATCAGCAATGGTTATCTGGTATTTTTGCTTTCTCAGTTATAAAAGGAGTTTTCCAATATAACTCAAATCTCTGCTCTCAGTAAGCCCAGCTCCACAAGTTATGAAAGCCAAACTCATCTGCCATTCATTCGTAGGAAGGATTATCCATAGCTGCCTGAAAACAGCTCTCTCTCAACTTCACTCTTCCTCTCCCCATTCAGTCTAGTAGTCTTTGTTTCTTCCCTTTTGCTACTACTTGTCTGGAGGAATTAATTAATTTTTGACTCCACATAATTTCAAAAACCTTTTCGTTTATTATGCTCTGCCCGCAACACGTTTTGTTCCTTTGTGGGAACAGCGGGGAGCTATACAGCTACTTAACACACACCAATTTAAAGGCTTTGCTCTTTTCTCCTTAATCTAAGGCAAAACCACATAAAGCCTTCACGTGCTTCACCGTGCACAGCCTGGCCCTGGGAGCCCTTTGCCATTTTCACCAGCTACCCTGATCTCTGCCTTGTTCTTCTAGAAGATATTCCCATTCAGGACACCTCCCTGTGCCTCTCCCCTGCCTCTTCAGCACGGTTTTTCCTCAGTTCCCCTCCCTTTCTGCTCCAGGTCACCACAGAGCAACCTGCCGCACTGAGTATGTAAAAACCCCGTTCCCATGACGGGGCCAGAGTCTGACCTGGAGACTTTGAAGCATGGCAGAACAGCACAGCGACACGGCACCCCCACAATCCTGGCTGCTTTTAGGCAGCACCGACTAACCTCTGATATCAAGAAATAAGACACAAAATGCAGTAGTTGCACATGATACTTAGTAAGCACATTGCAAACAGCGGTGGGGCCAAATAAGCTGGTACAAATGAGCTCTGAGAGGGCATGAGCTTTTCTGAAAACCTTTTGCAGCGTGTACCAATCTCTAAAGATGCCTGTAAAACTAAGAAGGGAAAAAAAACCACTCATTTTTTTCCATAATTTATTCCAATTAGGCAAGTAAATTACTTAACTATGGCTGGACACGAGCACGTCTCTATCAGGCAAAATAATTTGAGGGAGATCTTAGAAGATTTATGAACAAAAGAATTGGCATTGTTTGCAGGCACTAGGGCTGCAAATTGATGGCTTTGGACACTTTTGCCTTCAGAAAGAAGCACATTTAAATAGAATAGCAGAGTAAAGGTCAACTAGCAAGGGAAAGTATCTGTAATGCTAGAATCAATCCAAACAGAGACCGCAGAAAGCCTGGACATAAAAGAGAACAGTTCCAGTTCAAATGACAATGTATCGGAAAAGGTGATGGCCTCCTAAATTTGCTAGAGGGAGATTTATCTTTAAAATTGTTGAACAAAAAAAAAGAGCCAAAAAGAGAAAAGGAGGTCGCTACGATGGCATGTGTAGGAACAACATGGTCTTAGGGTCCAGGTATTAGATACTCACAGGGAGGAGGAAGCTGAATCTATATGCAGGGAGGATATATGCTGCTCCGTTTAACAACTGCAGCAGAACCATAGTGGCAGAAAAGAAGCCAGGTATGATAAAGAAGGTAGATGGAAAATTTCCAAGGTGGAGTGATCGTGGTGATATTAGATTTAAAATTTTCCTGAGGCTGTCATTTCAGAAAAAAACCAATTCAAACATAATAGGTCTTTTTTTAAAAAATCAGCACTTGAATACAAATGACAAAAAACTGATTGCAATTAATTATTTTCTACAACAGTTTAGAATGGAGCAACAAAAAAGCATTTAACTCATATTTAAAGACTGAGAACTACAATCAGCCCACAAACATCACCTGAGTGATTTTACATGAGTTAAATGATGCAAACCTTACTCAGTCACAATTCATGCTGAAATTTATGGGATTTGAGTTTTGTAGCTGTCTCAGTACACACCTAAAGCAACATAAAACCTCTGAAAATCAGTCGCGAAGAAATGAACATACAAATAAATAAATATTTGTCATAAAGGAGCAAAATTCTTTACAAATATTTAGCCCTTGGATGGATGAGGCTAAAGTCAGACAAAATAGGATTGTGCAGGAGAAAAGCAGAATTAAACATTAAATTGCAGACCACTTCACTTTCAGGCAGGGTACTACCTCTTTCCTTCTAAGAGGTCTTGTAAAACAGAAGCCTGTTCCCATCTTGATTCTCTGGTCCTTGTTCTCAACTTCACCAACCTCTTTTACAGTGACCTGGCTGATTTAAGGACCGCAGCAGAAAGCAGCCTTTTAAGAACCTCTCCCTAGTACAATCTGCCCAGCTACATTCTTGAATTTGAGTCATAATATTTAAAACCTCATCCATACATAATATGTGTGAAAAGAGATTAAAATAAACATAGTAGAAGTGGAAAGTCTTATTTCTATGGCAGCACTGATGATAATAGAAGCCTCACAAATAATTGTAACATCATTCTCCTCCCCAAGCCCACTCACTAGTCTTTGTGCTGCTATCAAGGACAAACAAATAGAAGAAACCAGGAGGAATCCAGTTCCTAAGCAACACAGTATTTCCATACCCAGCTCAGGCTCTGGCAGCATTTTGCCTTGCTCGAGGCTCTGAAATAGGATACAAAAGGTCTGTGGCACTTTCTGGGAGGCACAGTCCAGCTTCTGATGGCACCTTCTTAAATCACACTCAGGCTGCTATTACTAGCCTGTACGATGAAAATCATTGTTCTCCCTTTTTTCAAGCGTTTCTGTTTCTCATCTATCTACCCAACAGAGCCACCGGGGCAGCAATCAGACCTTTCTGCTGGTGTACAATGCCAGGCAAAAGGAACCCCCGTATTCAGAGGGAGGGTCTGTGATGCTACTGTAATACAAAACATAACCGCAACAAACAGCCTGGGCACAACCTCAAATTATTTTCCTCCTTCCAGTAGCTACATTTGGAATCTGTTTCCCTGAATACTCTTAACCTGCCACAAACAGAATTTCTCCTGCAATCAGAGTTGGGCAAAATCACAGCACTGCCACAGACCAAGAGCACACAGGGTGACGATGTGAAGAATCACCTTGTGCACAGGAGAAGCACCCAATACATCCTCAATTATTAACTCCATGACGAGCTGATGCACCTCTTACATGATACTGCAGCAGGACCTACGGAAACAGGAATATCTACCATCTGTCTAGGAAGGTATGGCACACCTGAAAACATCCAGATGACAAAAAAACCCCCAAAAAACCCACCAAACATTTTCATCATCACTACAGTATTTCTTACACCAGACAAAAAGCAGTGGCATATACCACCACCACCACAACATCACTGTTACAGGGTGATGAACCAAACAAAAAGTTGTTTTTTGCTAACACACACAATGCGTCCCCTAATTGCATAAAGCTCCATGAGAAATTTTGCAGAAGGATTTTTTTCTTATCATGCGGTTGTCTAGTGGTAATATTTGTCCATCTGTTCTAGAGCATATTTCCATATCCGAAGGCACAGCACACATTTCCATGTGCTGGAAGGGACGTAGGATTCTTACTTTGCAAATCAGCCCATTGATCATAATGAAATATGGCGAAATGCCAATAGTTCATGTACTGAGACATCTCAAGGATTCACAGCTGAATAGCTATTTAAATAGTGAAAAAAACCCTACTTCAAGTCATATTTAGAGCTGAGCATCACCAGAGTAAAAACTTTTTCAGCAATATAATGTTCTTTGTAAGTAATATGCAATGTAAATTTATGAGGGCTGCAGCATAAAAACGTAACTATATAAATAATAACCACGTATGAAAGTAAACCCTTTGACCCCAGTACAGTTATTTCACTCAGAGGAGTACTTTGCTTTATGAAGAGTTTATTTGTTCTGGCCTCAATTCTTCTAATGATGGCCTGCTATAATCACAAATGGATGTAGGGCTGATTTGAATGATTTCTTTTGCTCCTAAAATGTGGGATTTACATCTAAGCATCAGTGCACAGAGCATAAATTGTTCCACTATATGACTTTTACTGCAAGGGAAGCAGAAAATGCTCTCCAACCAAAATTTCTCCTACACCTTTTATGTTTTTTGTTTTTATGGCAAAACCTTCCCTTACTAAATGGAAATTATCAATTTATATTAATCTAACCATTCACCAATTGCAGCAATTGAAGAGACATAGTTAGTGAGCCTGGATTCACTCTGGTGAAAGCAGACACACTCCTCGACATCCAGACAGATCAAATCTCAGTTCTCACCCTGGCTTTCAGGAACGCTCTGCACTCCTGCCTTTCCAAACTACAGCAAAAAAACTGTAGTATCCAGCTACAAGTTATTAGCACCAAAAAAACACAGATTTAACATTTATGTAGATGTTTTCAGGAGAGGCAAAGCACAGCACTTTCAGAGTTCACCAGACTTTAACCTCGTCTAGATGAGCCAGTCTTTCAAGTGGTTCAAGGTAATTCAGATTACATGCTAATTTATGTCTTGGCCTCTCCTGTGAGCAGTTTGTGCCAGACGGAATAGGGTGCTCCTGTGATAGGGGATTACAGTCAAAAGAATTAAGGAGGAACTCCCTAATTAATTTCAGTTAATTTTATTAAATACATACAGCTGTATGGAAACCAGCTTCTCAGCAGTAGAGCAGTGCAATAGGATTTCATGCACAAAGCTACTGAGTCTCCATAACGCGTTCAAATTAACAGACAAGTTACCAGTGCCGCAGACCTCTACTGGCATATGTAAGCAGCACACAGAGGTACCTCATTCCCTCTTTGGCACGGGGCATGAGAGCAGATCCTGCTGCCTGCTGAGAAAGCCACTGCAAGTGTCAAATTTAGGATGGGGGAGAAATAAGAACTGCAATGAAAGTGAAAGGTATTAGAAGTGCAGTTTTCAAATTGCTCGATATTTTCCTTACAACAGCTCTGAAGCCCCACTGCACAGTACAGATCCTTGACGCAGTCTTAGGTTGCTTTTCTGTTGCAAGGCACAACCTTCACGGCTGTCACTGGACCTCACGCATATTCAATGTGGAGCCAAATACACTGCTGCTATAAATAGCAGTGGTGCTTACACACATACTGAAGTGACTTTCATACCTTAAAATGTCTCTGTGCTGCTGCTGCAGAGGGCTAGCTGAACCTCTTGATTCCCCACAGGAATTCTGTTGTAATAAGGTTCTCCCTCTTTTTGCATAGAAGCCTCCATTTCATTCAGTGCTTCTACTCAGGGACTGATGGACATCAAGGATGTGCCGGCAACGCTGGGAGCTGACGCTGGAAGTGGATTAGCTCTGCTAGCAGGTGGCCTGGAGAAAGGGTTATGCAGTATTGGAATTTGCCACCAAATAAAAAGGATCTATTTTAAGTATGCTCAGCCTAGCTTCATTTCTGACCTGTCAATGGAGATAATGGAGGGCTGGATGCTGAGTGCTTCTAAAATAGTATTCTGGGTCAAATGCCGAGGCCAGCAACCCAAACTAAATCCTCCTCCAGTTTTTCCCTGACCTCCCCTTTTGCAAGCCCTAACTGTACCACCTTCTTTCCTGCACAGGAAATTAAATGTACATAAAAACGATTACCTATGCCAAAGGCTACAGGTATTTTTTAATGCACATTAAAGATACTATAAAAATGTGCAAGGCTTGTAAAGCATGCAACACTGAAAGAGCAAGCAGGATCTCCACTGAAAATTGGTACCAAGAGCTTGCTGCGTTATTTTATTTTATCATGGTGCTACCAGTTCTCCTTTTACATAAAAATACCCTTGCAGAAAGGGAGATCGTCCCCGTCCCCTCAGAGGTTACAAAATATAACTGTTCAGAGACTTCTGGCTCGTTATTTCAAATGTCACCAAATCCAAAGCACAGCATTCAAGAAGTTACTAGTTATATCCTTGTTCTGTACATGCCAAAACATTTGCTCTCTCACCAACAGTTCTTGTTCATTCTGCTCTTATTTACTAAGTTCTGAACTCACAGATGGTTGCAAGTGAGTTTAGTTTAGTAGAACAACTACAGAAATGAACAATGGCTTTAACAAGTGACACTTAAAGGAGATCGTTAACATCTAATTTTTGTAAAGAATGCAGTAAATCCCTCTTACCTGTCGCATTCATGCACTCACAGATATTCACGGCAATTTCAGTTCATTTGGATAAATTGAAAACATAAAATTGATAATTTAAATTACTAAAGCAGACTGACTTTTTCTTTTCCTGATTTTAAACATACAATTTTGCCAATACTTTTTTGTCAGAGGACAATAAACAAGCAGTAGGTTTCACAAGTCACGATAAATTGAAGCTTAATTTAAGCTAGGACAGTGGAACTCCAATAAATGCATTGTAAATCCCTACAAAAGCTTGTACAAAAGTGGATTATTTCACCAAAGTTTAAATTACTTAGTAAAAGGTTAACAAAAAACCACCAAGCCAGATTTCTATTTATCTAAACATTAATTCAGCTTTTACTCTAGTAGAAAAAGATTGGTTTAAAAAATAATTTAAGGTTAAAAATTCAGGTCATACTATAGCAGTTTTCTCATGCAAAAAAGATACAAAAAAATGAGACCACGTATGTGGGCACATACATATGTCTGGAACCACACATTTGCATTGCACAGGACAAACATACTGTGATGGAGACACAATAGGGAACTTGCCTTAGAAATACCTAAAGTAAATTATTTTCCAACTATAAAATAGTTGTAAAATTTCTGTACAGCACACATCACACAGAATATGCTGCAGAGTTTAAAAAACCCTACCAAGGAAAAAAAGCAGCAAGGAAATATCCTGGAATACTGATGTTTCCTCCCATTTTCCAGCCTTAGAAATTTTTCACTTTCATTAAGTTGCAGTTAATCAAGCAGAATATGTAATTTACTACACTACATGTTACCTTAGTAGATATATGATTAGATATGAGTTGGGGTTTTTTTCAGCTCATGGTATAGGACTCTGGAATGCTAAATAACAGGGGTCAGCATCACACCTCCCTGCAGACAACAAGATGTCTTAATTTAAGGCAGGATTAAAGAAGGAGCAGAGAATCTAACCTCTCAGAAGAGAAACTAAATTCACCCAATACATTGTCTAATGTCAGTGGGGGTAAACCACCGGGAAGAACAATAAACAACCAAAATACATGTCCTTATTTGAAACATGTCCATCATGCTCATTCCATTAAAAATGGAATACCAATAAAAATGGCAGAGATGGTCTCTAACACAACCTGTGATAGCAGATCATGGATCAAATTCTAGCATGGATATCAAATATTGGGTGAATATCTTTCAGTTTCACAGGACCAAGCAGTTTCTCCCCCCTGCCTTCAGTAAATACAAGGGTAATATTTGTAGCAGTCGATTGCCCACACTGTACCCCAGTGGCTTGAAAATATCCTCTTGGGAGGGGTGATAAGGTTATAGCTCTGCATTTCTACTCTCTTCTTCCAATTAAGATTTTTAACGTCACCAATGTTTTACGTAAATTAAAATCAAGGATTTGTTACTGAGCTTCATTTGGTATTTATAAACTTCAGACAGAAAAGGCAGGAAGGCTCATGGTTTATTGTTGTTTTAAGCCTACTGTAATCTACAAAATATGATCAGTTATTGTGGCGGCTCTAAGTATTTAAAGCAAAATCCATTTTTCTTTGTCAAACACTTTATGTGATACAAGGAGATGTTAGACGCACAGACTGAGTCATTTTCTCATTAGCTCAGCCAAGCATATACATCTTTCCGCATCCTCTCCTTGAATTTATGTTATGAAAAGATACATATTTCGAAGCAAATTGTTTTCTCTGCATGTCAAAAACAAAAAGAAGTTGGAGACTAAGAAGGAAAGAGGGAACAGCTGAACGTAATCTGAATCCTAGAATATACTTAAAGGGAAGAACAATGTATATTTCAATTGGGAGATAAGTCATACTGCTTATCAAAAAAACAGACCTTGGATGCCACAGTTTGCACGTGGCTTGAAGATAAAGAAACAATGCTTCTTTCTTCCTCTCTCTAATCCTTCAAACGGGTAGCTTTAAAGTATCTGGCAAATTAAGTATGGATTTATGATCAGAAATCAGGTACATTTATTTTTTACAGTTAATTACATTCAGAGTATTTAAGAACCCAGTGTATTCCAGTGCTTTCTGAAGATAAGTAGGTGCAGTTCTAGTACTGGTTCTGCAGTCCTGCTCACTGGGCTCGTAGTTGGGTTTACTGTACCCAAAACAGCTTTGCAAGACCTTCTCCTTGGGGTTTTGCTGCATTTTATTTATTTAAGATGACATAGAATATAGTTTTAATTTAATAAACTGCAAAAAAAAAATAGAGGATCGAGGGTTTAAATCACAAATAAAATACACAACTTTCAAAGACAGCGAAACCAGGGCTGTCTCAAAAACCAACTGAAATTCCAGTTAACAGATGACAAGCCTCTCCAACACCCGAGTAACAATAAATACAGGACTTGTCCCACTGAAGCCACAAGACAGGCCCTTGCTTGATTAGAACCATACGCTTTTAGACAAGCTGATTTATGTGAACAGAGCTCACTGCTTTGACCACAGAAAGCTTGGGACGAGGCCATGAGGTAAGAACTTTTTTTATCCATTCAATGGCCAAGTTTTCACTCTGGAAAATGCAGGACAGGTCTCTCAACTTTGGAGTTCTGTACCCTCAGTAATACACCCACACAAGCCCTGCACAGGCACAGCTCTACCCGGAGAGACCGAGGTGCAAATCCAATCCTTCCCTTCCAAACTGAAACAAGACCGTTTGGCTGTGTCCTGACCAAGCTCACGACAAACCAGTGCAGTGCAAACCGCAACAGGGATGGAGGGTGTTTTGCTTTGGCAAACACGTAAAACTCTCTTGCACTATACTTAGTCTTTGTTGTTCCAGAAGATACATCCCCATATAAAAATAAGGCAATATTCAATTTAGATGGACTTCAAGTTGTGTTTTAGGGAGCAATAGCTCATTATTTTTGAACACGTCAGCAGCAATACAGAGATTTCAAAGCACAAAGTGTATAAGCAACACATACTAATGCCTGCTTGAGCTCCTCTGTAATATTTTATCTGGAGAACTGCCAAATTCTTTGTCTGACATTCAGCTAAAGTTTGATGATCACAAGTAGAATGGCTATTTTTGTATCCAGCATGCTTATTATCAGGAATAAAAAGACAAATTGCCAAGTGAATGGCACGGTTGGTACAAAGGTGGCATTTAAACAATTGAAGAACTTTGAAGCAAATAGAAGGCAACCGGCAAATTTCACATTTCAAAAGACATTTTTACAAAGCTCCATTTTTCAATCATTTTGCACAACATGCTATGCTCTATGGGTTGGGATCTCCAGTGCCAGGCTGCGATGCATCCTTCACAGAGTCCTGGAAAAAGGACTATTTTTTTTTCCAATTGTAGCATTTCTAAAAGGATTATTGCTGTGGAAGGATAAACTAGTTAACGAAATTGAGGAAGAGCCTGTGTATTTCATCCATGTCATTCCACAGAAATAAAAAAACCCAGACACACACCGGCCCCCCCCCCCAATCTCTGCAATCAACAGGCAAAATGGCAAGTGGGTTCAGAAGAAAACTTTCAAAGAGCAGCTATCAAGAGTATGTGAAAAGATTTACTCCAGAGGTACAAAAAGCAAACGAGCTCTCTTCAGCAGTAGCTTCTCTAGGAGCACAGCCTCAAGTCGTCTTTAACTTATCCACCAAGAGTTATATTTTCCCTATGGCTAATTTCTTGAAAGGAGGTATAAACTGATTGTATTTTGTCTTCATCTGCTTACATCTCAACCTTCTATCTTTTAAAACTTAACCCACTCACCTCTAACATGCACAGGCTGTTTCATCAACCACAGGCTGCTTAGACATATGCTGTACTACACGTCCAGCCTGGGCACTTTATGCAAATACTGATGTACTACAGTCAGAGGTTATTCTGTTTTGCATCCCTCTGCCTTCAGGCATCCCACAGTCTGTGTCCTGCACCTTAACGGTTTGCAAACTAGATCTGAACTGGAGACATAATCACAAGCATGTTCCCGTCAGAAGCACTGTAAGCTGGAAGTGCACTGATGAATACTTGTTCTGACTTCAGTGACCTGACCTGCCGGTATATTTCCTGGGAGATTTTCCCCTCCTCCAGGACGTGCACCATTATCTCTCACCTGGAGCACCGCTACTAAGTTCTTGCATTTTCTAGTGCCTCTTTGCTTCACATCATGAAGACACTAGTTTAACAAAGAATATTAATCAGACTTGTGGTTCCAGACAGGTAAACTTCTAGCAGTACAAAAACATAACAAATCATTGCATTTACACTGTGGTACGCTATTAGGTAAGGTACTTGCAGCAAAGAAATTAAATTGACCAACACTAAAATCAGTATTGATAGCAACAGCTTGAAAGAGGAAAAAAAAAGAACAAGAAAAGAAAATCACAAGGAGATTTAATTTCAAATGTTCTAAAATCCCAAGATGACAGATAATGACTAAGACGACTTGCCAGGGAAGCACATATTTGGGGAAAAGAATTTAAGTGGCAAAATAAACAGAGCTTCATCCAAATTTAAAGCTCTCTGGAGAAACAAAGCCAATAACAAGCCTGCAAGTCACCAACTATATCCCCAGATAAAGCAGTGATATCAATTGCTATAGATACTATCATGCAATTGTAATGCTGTTTAGTAAATTGTCATCACAAACAAGCCCTAACCTTACTCTATCCATTTTATTAAATAGGAGAATCTTAAGAAAGACAATGTTCTGTTAAGAAGTCATTAAAATCTTGAAGTATAATCACATTATGAGAAGTGAAATAGAACATCTCCCTTCTTACCCTACCCGCTGTATCTATATTGCAATATTGAAGTGGAAACAGGAAAAAGCTTCCTTACAGCAAAGAGAACTTTTCTTCCAGAATTAAACCAAAAACAGTGTAAGCTTATGATGGTCCCCCTAAAAGTGGCCATTGAACAGCTGTTGATCTAGCCCATCTCCAAAGGTACCAGCATAGAGATGAGAGGCTCTCCTGGCAGTATCAGTCTAAACGGCTCACCAGTGCTGGACAGACAGGTCCCACTGCTTCTCTTCTTGCTCCAGCACAGGTCTCCTCTTCCTCCCATTGCTCCACCTCTGGCACTGGACAACCACTACTCCTACCTAGAGCAGAGCTGTTTGACTCAGGGTACCTACCCATATAAAAATGGCCAGGTAAGTGTCCAGAACTTTGCAGGGTGTTGATGTTTTATTAAATACTCATTTAAAATGTGTTGACACTTACGTTTGAGAGGAATAATGGTAACACCTGCAGCCCATACAGAAAAGCAGGCTCACTCTTGCATCCAAGAATACACTTGATCCTGCCTTTGTCTGTTTTTATCTTCCATCACGAAGAAAAGCCATCCGCTTCCTTCTGCTCTTCTGGGTTTTAACCTCAGCATCTTGACAGATACGTTCACACACCTGGGTATTTATGATATTGACACTTCAAATATATGATATTTCAAATTTGCTTGAGGAAACACATGTCAGGTGCTAAGCTCTTTGCTGCTGCCTTGGCTTTTTGTTTATTGAATGTGTCTTTCCCTGCTGTTCCCATGGCTCCTTCAGTCTGGGTCAGGTCAAATTCCTTCCTGCCACCAATGTTTTTTGAATTCTCTTATTATTAATACCACAAATCAACCTGTCCAGTACTTCACTCCCTAGGATATCTCTAGATGACTGCCTAGAAAGGCCTAAACTATTCTAGGAACTTGTTGAGGTGGTCCTGCCCTTATCCCCACCCCAGACAGGTGCTGGCACCTTCCCTTACCCTCTCATGGGTGATAGAAGTCCAGCCCTGAACACTA
Source organism: Pterocles gutturalis (assembly GCF_000699245.1). Lineage (NCBI taxonomy): Eukaryota > Metazoa > Chordata > Aves > Pterocliformes > Pteroclidae > Pterocles > Pterocles gutturalis. Next base: position 113,777 of record NW_010115631.1, read on the forward strand.
GGCTGCAGAAAAATCTGGGGAGGCTGAAGGAGAGGGAAAGGAGGGTGGGTAGTTTGCTGCCAGCTCAGCACACTGAAACAGCCCACCGCAAGGCAGAGGTGACCCAAGGGAGAACGCAGGAAACCAAGGGAGTCCTCTCAGCTCTGCTGTGGAGGAACATTTCACGTCACCTGCCAGCCCACAAGGGCCCACGCCACCCTCGGGGCGAGCATTGTCCAGGATCCCTTGTAGGGATTTCTCAAGGTCTTTTAAAATGATCTAAACTTCCACTCTCCTCATTTCCAAAGTTGTTAAGAACTTACTGGGAACAGGTTGTATTGTCACAGACACTCGGGAAAATTGGATCTTTTTGTTCTGTACAGTAGTACTGCTTGTAACATTCCTTTTTCTTCATTACATATATCAATTTTCTTATACACTGACACAATATCTTTCGGACTCCGGCTATGTAACAGAGTCACTCCACAAATTTACAGATACAGTGAACCACTGCAACTGGGGTGTCCTGAGTGCTCCAGCCCATCACCCTGTGGTTAACCCAATTCAAACCACTGTGTACACTTTACCACAGGTCCTGTACTTCAAGCCCTTCCATGTATAGCTGTAACTGCCTTAAGAATACTCCTTAAATAAGAATATTTATTACAAATGAGCACTAGACAGAATAATGACAGAGCAGCATCACCCAGGCAACCCAAGCTTACTCCAGACATTGCATGCAGCTGCTGTCCAGTAACCTCACTGCTCCTTGACTTCATAAGCAGTCCTCAACCCTCAGCGCTAACGGGACAAGTTTGTTGTGAATATTTAGTTATTCATCCAGCCTGATAAAACGCCTGTGTGCCATCTCCCTTGCTCATTCACAGCGAGTAGCATGGTTTGCTCATTAAGTATATTTTCATTCTCTGAAGATGGTGATTATGGTTTCTGGGAGTGATTATAACCTACCAGGATGTTACTGTTATTCAAAGCCTGCTATGGCAAAGACATTCACTTAACCATTCAAGTGGCATTTAGGAAAATGTTTTTGTTATATGCATAAACCCTAATGAAAGAGCAGCTACACTGTGGGTTTCCTTATATCAATTAAGTGTGATTACTGAGGTGACTGCAACATTCTCCCACAATTTTTACTAAATCATAGGTAAGAGAACAAAAGACCAAGTTTTCATTCAATCTTCTTCTTTTCTCCCATCATTTAGGCAGACGTGATTTTCACTATCCTGTAAATCTCAGGTCTCCAATCTGTCTAATTATTACTGTAAAAAGACACTTTAGATCCTATACCTAAACATTTCAGCAGCATCTCCAACAGGAAAAAAAAATTGCAAAGCACTTTGGATTCACAGAAGGGGAAAGTCTTCAACTGCACAGTAATTACTACACATGTTGTAGAGCAGTGAGAAGGCAACGTGTTAGTCACCTGTGGGAAGCATAGATGATGTCCAGAAATCTAATTCTCAAAACAAACACAGAGGAAAGTATAAAGATCACACTGGATTCTGCTCCACACAAAGAGATCTTACTCTGCTCTGGAAAAGGTTCGTTCCCTGCCGCTGCAAGCAGGCACATGCCCTTGCAGCAGGTGAATGGAATTGACTCCATTGAGAGTAGCAATTTCGGTTGATATTGTAATTCGCTTTCATTTTTAAGCTTAAGTTTTTGCTGTTGAATCTCTACTTCAAAATCAAAAACTTAAAGCAGCCTTTTAGCCATTTTTCAACATGGACTTGCTTTGGAGGTGCTCAGTCACTGGAGAAACACGCATTATGAGATTGCAGTAATGTTCTACCACATCTACTTGGACTGTACTTGACCCTACGTAGTCCCAGATCTTCTACGGCTTACAGTGCAGTCTCAATTTTATTTAACTACATCTGTATGTATACATAAACACACATATCTACTCATCTACATATCACAAACATAGCTTATTATTCCTGATTTTAATTATTTAGTTGAAATTCTTAAAGAAGCTTTAAAGGGATTATTTTTCTGCAGAACAGAAACACTGAAGGCATGCTGATTCTGCAGGCACAGAATATTCCAACTGACTGCTCAGCATATTCAGCAAAGCTTGAGTGACTCATACAAGGACATGGTTGCAGAAGAAATGTTTTTATTAATTATTTACTAATCTTCAGTGTTTCAATGCCATACAGAGTTAGCATAACTTTCTGAATAAATTATTCAGATCTTGACAGTTCAACCCAAGCACAGCACAGCTCAAAAGAGATGACAAACCTGCGACACATAACACATACCCACTAAATCCCTTCCCTTCATTGCAGCTCTTGATATTTTAATCATGTTTCTACCTAGGGATGCACTCCTTAGCATCAGGCAATGTAAATCAGCCAAGTCCAGTTATAAACACTACAGAAACGCTGTAATAGTCCCAGCCTCCTCCCAACACAGGAACACAACAGACAGAATGTACCACTGGAACAAGGAGGTCACAGCATTAGAGAAGCTCTATCTGAAATGCTCGCTGGCCAGCCAGGCTAGCTCAGGATCCTGCCTCGCACTGACCCGCTCTGGCTGTTTCGAAGGGGCTAGGCCACAGGCAGTCCCATTTTCCCACCTGTAGGAAAGTCCTCCCTCATGAACCACAGCGCACTGCTGTCTCATGCCCTGATGCTGCAGTATTCTCATCATTTGCCAAACTAATGCTTTCCACACTTGATATTGTAGCTCTGGAGTCTCAGCACATGTATAAAAAGCTTAGGTGCTGCTGTATAGCTATGAACTCCAGAAGCTAACTGCATGTTATGATGCCTAAAAAGAAAAGAGGGAACCATTAAATGTCATTTTCAGAGAAAAAAATAATCCATAATGAAAACTAGACAGGAAGATTTTTGAGCATCTTCTTCTGCAGAGTTATCTTC